>NW_017259186.1:203308-238533 GCF_001594045.1 Atta colombica
AAATTCCAAACATCCTGTACACACACACACACACACACACACACACACACATATATATATATATATATAATTTGAAGTGTAAGTATTAAACGCATTTCTAAATTTAATTTTCTTTTTATAGGGACTGTCCAATATACATCCTTAAATGGTTAAAAAAATATTTTGAAAAATTTCATATAACTTTCTTAAAGAGATCCTAAAATCATTTGTATTATTGACTAATTATAATTTTTGTATAACAATTTTTTCCTCTTTTACAGATTCGAAAAACCTTTTCCAGAATTAAAGTGTACGTCTATACGTTAGTATGTGTCTATGAGGTGAAGTTTATGCTGAAAACGCCAAAATATTTTTCTTAAGATTTCAATTTCGAAATTTTTTATTCTCGTAATAAATTCCACCTCACAGACACGTATTAATGTGTACATTTTAATTCTAAAAAAGAATTTTTGAATCTGTAAAAGAGGAAAAAGTAAATTCTTGTAAAAAAACGTAATTTCGTTTTAGAGGAGAAATATTCTTTTCTATACTTTGAATCTTAATTCCACAAACTCAGTATTGTTCGTTCAAGTAATCTGAATCCCGCCTCATGCTTATTTTCAATCTACAAGCTGTAAAATTTTTATATCAAGCAAATGTTAACCTCAAGTAATAGTTATATAAGTGTCAGAAAGCGAATTTTTTTATTTTTTCAGATTTTTTCATGTTTTCCAGGATTTCTTTTTATGCATTCTGTAAAAAAAATTTTGCAATCCGTGAAGCCAATTCAGAGATTTCTCCTAAAACATAATTGTGTAAGGATTTTAGAATCTTCTTAATTATTCTAAATAAAGGATTTATACATAATTTAATAAATTAATTTTTCAGAAGCAACATGGTTCATTTGTTTTCAAGATATTCATAATTTAAAAAATCGCCTGGATAAAAATTATGCCCGTTTGCACGTAAGGGCTTAATGATAAAATTTATTCAAATCATGATGAAAGAATTATGATGTATTCAGTTTGCAAGCGTCTCTCTCTAATTCTCTGTCCTCTCGCTTGTTCAGTAATCGTTCAGATCCCAATTTAGCCAACCTTAATTATTTTCGTCGCATGCACATCATTTAAATTCGATTTTTTTTTGGCTACGGTCGATTTGAATTTGCGGTCGCTTTCAATGCTTTTCAATACTTCTATTTTTATTTTATGTCTAATGAACGATAAAGACAGAATGATGATTACAAGCGCTTAAAGCGCGTGAGCATCCAAATCAACCAGCCTTTATGAGGTACTACCTAGTAGTATCAATGTTTGTTCGCGACGCATGCTTCTGTCTAGCTCTTATTTACTTTAACGCGCTCGTTGGAGTGAGTAGGAGCTATAGGAATTAAAATAATTTCAGAAATATATACTCAAAATATCTATACTTTTTTTTTTAGAATTTTTCATAAATATAAATTCTGAAATATTGTAAGATTTATATAATATAAAAGAATTTGAGATATTTTCTAAACAGTTACAAAATAGTACAGAAATTCTAAAAATTCAGAATTTTTTATATGTGAATTATAAAATATTGTAAGATTCGTATAATTTTCTATAAGTTTTTATAATTGTGTATGTATATGAACATATTTTATATATAATTATATCATGATGTCTACCACACACGCACGCACGCACATACACACAATTATATATAAAACATTTTTTCCCGGGTAAATGAACATATCAATAAATAAATAAATAAGTACAACTTGTAATAACAGTACTTATATCAAGATATAACTCGGCTGAATCCTCATTGTATTTACGTAATTATTTCATTTTCCTAGAAAACATAATAGAAATCTAAAGAATAATTGAATAATTCCAATAGGAATCCATTTCGAATAATTTCGAATATGTACTCTAATAAACTTGTATCATGAAATCATGTTTGACAATTGATGTTGCCCCACGCTTCGTAACGAAAAGAGAAAAGGATATGTAGCGGGATCTGACGAAGATGCATAGAAATCAGTTGTAGCAACATCATTTATTTCTTCGCAGTTGGCAGGCTTAGGTTATAAACTAGGGATATACCTAGGATATGGTTTGCCTAATTAAGCGCACCATGGGAACTTTTCAGCAAGAGACACAAATTGACACAAGAGTCATTCTGTCTTTGTTCAATAATCAGTAAGAAACAAAGACAGAATGACTCTTATGTCGACTTGTGCCTCTGCTGGAAAGCTCCCCCATGTAATCCTTCCATCATGCATTCAAGTAACCAATTTAGCACACAGAGTTCTGAAGAATCATTCGTTCGCGGCGAACGCGTCTCACATCAAGTGTTACTATTCGATATATTTTTGAAAGTTTGACTTCGACTAAGCCTAGAAACATACAGCCAAACCCCGCGAATTTGAATGTCGTCCTGACGCGTTCATGCGGCGTGACGATGTAGACGCAAGCACCCGGTAGGCTACGCCATTTTCGCGGGTATTGCATCATTATTTTGACGTGATCTGGTCGTATTGTCATTATTTATGGAGGTAAAAGCCAATAAATAAGAAGAAAAAGAGAATTTAGCACAAATATGCGCGCGCGCACACACACACACACACACACACACACACACACACACACACACACACACGTATATTGTAAAGATACATTTTAAATTACATGTTACCAATTTCAGTGTTTTTTAGATATGTTATAGGGGAGAATATGCTCAAATAACAGATCATTCCTTAGCATAAGAAAAGAAATAAATGCTTAACACAAATTTCTCTTCAATTATCATCATGTTGCTGTCAAGGTAATAATAATTTCGCTGAAGGTAACCTAGAGGCATTATGTGGTTATTTGCGCAACCGAGCGGAAATGCTGTAGCAAATTTATTGTCATAAATATTGCTACAATCTGTTAGAAATCGTTTTCATAAAATATTTAGTCCACATTTCTGTCAATTCAAATGGAGTGTCGTCGAGCAATATGCTGCATTGCCATCAGAGGAATGCATCGAGTTAAATTTCTCGATTTAAAAAAAAAACCGATAGAATAGAATAAATGATGCAGCATTAAAAGATTTTTCAGTTGTGTTTTAATAAAATAATTTTTTGAAGTGAGCCCCAAAGACTCTGAAATGAAAGCATAATATTTTTTTTTAATGTTTACCAAGTAAATGAATCTGATATTTTAAAATATTATCATGTTTGTTATATTTACCTTCGATCACATTTCGTTCGTTAGAGCTCGACAACGTTCATTCAGTTAAAATGCTGCCAGATTACTGTCAACTTATGTAAGATTTTAAGATTTAAGGGAGTAAGATTTTAGGCGGAAACTGTTTCCATCAAATGTGATTTTTAACAATTTATTATACGATTAGTTTATAAGAGGGCAATATTATCATCAAATTGCTCATAACATTTAGTGACAATAAAAGTTAGTAATCTAATAGGCAAGATCAAAAGCCATTTTCTTAAATATTGAAGACAACTTAAACAAAGAAGTTTCAAGCAAATTTGACAGCAACCTGCAAGCAATTTGCAAGGGTGAGTGATTCTCCTCAAGAATTAATTGATTTAGGAGATATAATAAATTAAAGTTTTATAATAAGGTTAATATAAAGATGTTTTTATCGTTTCGCATGGAAATAGTAACGTCTCTTAATAGGAGAAAAGAGGATCTCGCTTCGAATAAAATCGTGCTCTCCTCGACAGAGGGAAGGTAAAGTAAACCTCGTTTCGCGTAAAAACTGTGGAAAATCATGCGCCCCTCGGAGAAAGATGGGATAGATCTCGTTTCGCATGAAATATCGTACATCAATGTCATTCCCTACATATTATGAAAGTTTTATCTTTTAAATCTAAACCAATGCTCCCTTCCTTCACTTAATTCTTGTAGGGAATCACTCATTCTCTCTTATAACATATCTAAAGGACTTAAATCGGTGAGATGTAACCTAAACTGCATTCCAGATAGCCAATTGCAACAAGTTGTTGATATGTTCCCAAAAATTATTGCAACAATTAATTTCGATAATTATAATAAACTTAATTGAGACAAGGTGAAACATTATGTTTGTCACGTTGAACTCAATAAAATTTTAATTCCAGATAGCAGTTTAAAGGCAACTTGTTATTATCAACATGCTATCCGCAGCTAACAGCATGTTTACAGCAACATTATGGCATTGTATCAAACAATGATCGCTATATGTGCTACATATATAACAAAATGATACCATCAAGATACTATCATCAATTTTGCCATAATCAAATTTAGAATTCATATGAGGACAATATTTTATATATAATGAGGAAGCACCTTGTTCCTAGTTCATCATTTGTTATTGTAGTTGATAGCAGCTTGATGGTGTTGAACTCATTTGGTATCAAGGATTCATATTCAGGATGCCATCATATTGTTGTCATGATGGAATTAGAATTTCATCGTGCGAAATGCTGCGCTCCTTATATTCTTTTCCATATAATTCTTACTTTCCGAGTTAATGCATTTCCGCCGTGGCCCTCTATCGGCGGAGATGCTCGTGAGTGAATGATTTTCGTGATAACATTTTGTTAGTAATGACCTACGATTTTTGTTGCAGTCATATTTTCGTCATAATGCTCAAGATAGAATAATTAATGGATTAATCATTCCTTGTTATTATGTTGCTGACAGCATAATGTACCGTTATTGCTGACCGTTTGTTTTTGAAATTTCGTCAACTGATTGCGTGCATAAGTAATCATGTTGTTGCCTTTGTAATGTGTCCTATTTTGATATCAATAAATGTATGTCAAATAATATAAAAAATTCAAGCATTAGTTTGCTCAATATATTAAATCACGCTTGATTATCTGGGATATTTACAAAAAGAATTATACTAGGTATATTCACACACATAAAAATAATAAATCATAGCAAATAAACATGGCTCGATAAGTGGTGACATCGTTTAAGACATAGAAATTGACTGTAAGTGAGACACTTCTCGTGTCCAATTTCTTCCCTCTAGATAATATACAAGAGATATCTCACAGAATACAATGGAGAGATCTCCTGAATAAAATTATCCGCAACTTATCTGGAAGTGAAGAAATTGAGCATTAGAGAAATTACATGCATATTCAGAATGACTCAAGATCTCGCAGCAATCAGTCTATTAATAGCTCGAATATTATTCAGTTTGTGTTCGGTACTTGCGTCACATTTTCAGATTCTTGATTTCAACGGACAAGCAAGGATAACTGAACAGAGAGCTGAGCTATCGACGATCTCGAGATCACTCCTACTAGTCCAAGAAAATTAGATTTTTGGAGGCAAAATTGTTATAAGATTTGTTTGCAGGAAGTTGTTTGAAATTATATATTATACAACATACTAAAAGTCTTGATCGCCAGCGGATTTGGAAAACTTGCAGTTTCAAAAAACTGATAAAAAATGCGGTTTTTTTTTAATATTTCAGAAAATATTCATTTTATCAAAATAAAAATCATTATCAAGAAGCTGATAAAAATATGAACAATTTCATTTGTTTTGAAGGTCGTACGATCAATACTTTCTGTGATAGAATTTTTTGAAAGAATATTGTATTTTTGGTCATTTCGAGAATGAAACGATTTTTCATATTTTTTCGTAAATATTATGGATCTGGCTACTTTTACGTACAAAATACTTCTTATTGAAGGTTACTGAATTTCCTATAAAATATAAATTTCCTAAAAAATTTTTTATTCATCCTTGTACGACCAATAGTTCCGAGGTACACATCTGAGAAGGGTTTGCGTAATTAGTCTTAAAAGATTATTTTGTTTTTGTTTATAATATTAACGACTCTTTTTGCTTCAATGTTGAATAACTCGGTAAAAAAAAATCGTACAGAAGTCTATAAAAAAGTAAATTAAAGGTAAAGATTTGCTCTTTCGAAAGCTGTAAATCCTATTTGTGCGCAAGTTTTAATTGGCGTCGTGGAACTTCACAAATTTCGTAAAAAATTTTGAAATTCTGTGCATCTTCGTTTATGTTTGTGTAACTTCACATAATATTAATACGACCGTTTTTTAAAGTACCGATCTGGAAAGTAGAAATTTCAAGCTTTAAATATTTTTTAAACATTTCGCTACGATGATTTTTCACTAAGTTATTGCTATTTGAAAATATTAAAAATTTATGCAAAAATTTAATGGTCCATTTTTTTTGCGTGTAAGTATATAAATAAGTATGCATACTCATAATGCTATAATATCTTATACAGGGTATCTGATAATTATTCTGACGGAGTTCGTGAACATGTAGATTGGACTAAACTGAAATGGAAAGTTCTCTTTTGCAATTTTCTATTTTACAATTTTCGCAATAGTTAACAAGACATTAATTGCTAAAAATTGCCGAAAATTGATCTTCAATAATTTTTTACTCAAATACTATCAACTTTACAAAAAAACTGCAAGAAATGAAAATTGTTTATTTCTTTCTCATAAAACTCTATGAGGTTTTTTAGAATTTTTTATTCATTTTTTAGTATTGCATTTTCTCATTTTTATCAACATGAGAAAATAGTATTAAAAAATTCTAAAAAAATTCTTAGAGGTCTATGAGAAGAAAATAAACAATTTTTATCTCTTACTTTTTCTGCAAAATTTTTCTGTAAAGTTGATATTTGAGTAAAAAATTATTGAAGACTAATCGGCAATTTTTAGCAATTAATATCTTGTTAATTATTGCGAAAATTGCAAAATGGTAGAGAATGTTTAATGGAGTTAATATAACTGACGAGACACGTGTAAAGATGAGTAAAAAGATATATTTGAACAGAGACGAAAAAATATATTGATACAAAAAATAAATATGATACAAAAGACGTTAAAAGATACAAAGACATATAAAAGTAGCAAAAGGTAGACAGGAAAAACCGATTCTTTAAGAAAGTGGTGCTAAAGGAGAAAAAGATTGCTGCAGCAAACAGCGCCATCGGTGAAGAGACAATTAAGATGAATTATGCCGAAAGCATATATTTCCAACAGAGGATTTTCTGTTTAGTCCCCTCTACATGTCCACGAACTCCGTCAGAATAATTATCAGACATCCTGTACATTGCAATGTTTTCTATACATTTTTCTATATAATTTTTTCTATACATTTTTTCTTTTCTTCTTTAGAAGATATTGTCCCAGAATCCGGAAAATATCGGATATCCGATTCGAAAAATTTTTTTCTTACCTTCATGGATATCTAACCGGATACTAGATATCCGATATTATTCTTTTCGGATATCCGATATCCGGCATTCGGTAATTTTTGATTCGATGCATCCCTAGTTTAAATAGATTATAGTAGCTTAAAAAAATTGAGAACATTATAAAGTAACATAAATTAAAAATTTAAGTGGATGAGGATGATTTAAGTACGAACATGCAGAATACTTCTTTAAAATTTGATATTTTAATTTAAGAACATGCTATTACATACAATTATTTTTCTTACAATATAAATAAATATAAAAAAGATTAAAAAAGATTAAGATTCATTGCTTGTTAAAGATACAGGGTGCGTCAGGTATTTGAGGACACTCACTATGTGCTTATCACTTCGCAGCAATATATTTTTCTTTCTTTTTTCCTTTCAGATTATAAATGGAGGACAATAAGCTAACTCATGAAATGAAAAGACACGCTGTTACCATCGCTATACGCGAATCACAGCGATCTTGAAATCTCCATATTTTTGAATCTCTTACCCGATCGTTTGTTCACAAAGTTCATCGAGAGTTAGAAGTATCTGATGACAATGTGGAAAGTGTTGCTAAGCGCAAAAAACATAAAGCACATTCAGACACAGTTAGAACATCACAGTTTGTGCAGCAAGTCCAGGGCATTATTGATGAAGATCCTTCAAAGTCCATAAGGGCCGAGAGATCTTCAGATTTCTGAGTGCACAATCCGTCGCATTGTCCACGAAGACATCCGGTACAAGTCATACGTGATGCGCAAAGATCAATTTATGTCTGCACGCACTCGAGAACAGCGATTCATCCGGGCACAACGACTTCTAAGAAAGTTAAAACATTCTGAAATCTCGGATATGCTCTGGTTTTATTCTGACGACAAAAATTTTGACCAGGATCAAAAAGTAAACCGACGAAATGATAGGTGGCTATGTGTTGATCCTTCAGAAGTTCGTCATGTTATGCACACGAAGTTTCCGGCAACTGTCATGATTTTAGGAGTAGTGAGCAATGAAGGACACATCATACCACCCCACTTCTTTCCTCAAGGACTTCGGATGAATGCTACCTAAAATGCGGTTTTGGAAGCAGTTGTGAAACTCTGGATAAATAGCGTGCGTGGTGAAAGGCCATACGTATTCCAACAGGACTCTGCTCCTTCACATAAAGCCATGATGACGCAAGATTGGATGTCCGAGAATCTGCATGATTACATAACCCCAAACATGTGACCACCTAGCTCCCCTGATCTTAATCCTTTAGATTATTATGTATGAGGCATTATAGAACGGGAGATCAATAAACATCCCCATAACATGCTTGATTCCCTCAGAGCAACTATTACCAAAGTAATGACGCATGTGGACAAGGATCCTTTGATCAGAGCATGCAAACGTTTTCGACAGAGAATTGAAACTGTTATTACCGCTGAAGGCGATTTTATCGAATAACTGTATAGTCTACGAGTTACTTACTTTGCTGAAAAAATTCAATAAAATACAATAAGTTTTCTAAGAAATATAAATTTTAGTTTTATAGTCAATATGTCCTCAAATACCTGACGCACCTTGTATGAATAGACGAAAAGCACAACAAAGATTTATGTGATTATAACATGACAAACAGATAACAAAGACCTATAAAAATGAGACTTTGGGTTCATTGAGATATACAAGTGGTTTTCGACATAATTTTTTCACTGAATCCGAATCACAGAAATTGTTTAATACATTAGAATTTTGAGATATTCTAATCTAAAAATGTAAAAAAGGCCATTTTTTACATATTCAAATTACAATAACTTTATAATGTGAGAATATTCGCTGAATTTACTAATAGATTCGAATTAGTCATGAAAAAATCTACAAAAATACATATATATGTATTTTCCGAAATGGTCAAATATTTACAATTGCAGGAATAAGTATTACCGACGATATTTTAATCTCTGTTATACGCTTAATTGGGTTTAATAACATCCGTGATAGATAAGCGCTGATTCTAACCACGGATACAGTCATCAGCAGATGGCTTTAGTAGTCGCGCGGGTGGCGAAATTATAGATGCTGAGTTTGAGGAAGGGGGAAGCACGTCGCGATCAGTGTTAGAGGGGAAGAGGAGGTTATTCTTTCTCTTTTTCATCCGTTGCGTTCTCTCTTTAAACTGTCCTCTCTCCCATTATAGAATGCAGTTCTCTCTCTTCCATCCGTTGCAATCCTATATTTATTATTTGCGCTCTCTCTTCCTCTCATTGCGCTCTCTTTTCTTTTCTTACGTATGTAAATGTGTACGTATGAACATATATACGAATGAATGTGCGTGTATATGCATGTGCGTACGTATTACACATAGTGTACATTTGTTATTATGAAGATTTACAAAATTAGCAGAAATATGACAGTCTGTCAGACTAATGTAATCGTTGGTGTATTTTTTAACATTACAGTTACAAGTTATATTTTTTAACATTACAGTTACAAATAACTGACATATTAATATCAACTGTGCAATTTATTACAAACGTCTGGATCTTAATCGAGTTACTCTTAATGCAAATACAAATTATGATGTTACAAATTATAAAATACGGCAATCATTGCCGTATTTTGTTTATTTAATCCACGCAATTGCGCTTTTCTAATATAAACTATTCAAGAAATTAAACTTTTTCTGATTGTAGAATTTGTTATATATACATGTTGTATATTGTCATACCTTGATACATATCCGTATGAAGCCGTCAACTGTGTTTTTTATGTTCGAACTGAGTCAATATGTAAATAATATGAATGAAGACTTAAAATTATTTAAATAAATTTTTACGCCAAAAGTTGCGTTATTAATTATATATATTAGGTGTACAACTTTGCTTCCGCCGTTTTCCTATAGATGGCTTTAGCGGTAAGTGGTGGTCGAAATAAATAGATCATAGACCTCATACAATAAACTTGGGCACCTGTCAACATAACCCCATAGAAACATTAGTCGATTTGTGTCTGCATCATAAAGTTATTCTCGATTGAAAATGTCAATTTACGAGCCAAATTCTCGTCATTTGCAGGAGGTTTTAATTTTTTGCTTCAATATGAAGAAATCTGCGACTGAGGCTCATCGAATGCTCTTAAATACTTATGGTGAGGCCGCTATTAGTGAAAGAACGTGTCGTGAATGGTTTCAATGTTTCAAGAACGGTGATTTTTACGTCCAAGGACATGCTCTGTATTTGGTGGGACCAGCTCGGCGTAGTGTATTATGAACTGTTAAAACCGACTGAAACAACAAACACAGGCGATCGGTATCGAACGCAATTGATGCGTTTGAGCCGAGCATTGAAAGAAAAACGGCCGCAATACAACGAGAGACACAATAAAGTGATTTTGCAGCATGACAATGCTCGACCCCATGTTGCGAAAGTGATCAAGACATACTTGGAAACATTGAAATGGGAAGTCCTATCCCACCCGCCGTATTCTCCAGACGTTACTCCCTCTATCATTTGTTTCGATCAATGGCACACGGCCTGACTGACCAGCACTTCCGGTCTTATGAAGAAGTAAAAAATTGGATCGATTCGTGGATAGCCCCAAAAGATGACTAGTTTTTTCGACGCGGAATTCGTACGCTACCCGAAAGATGGGAGAAAGTAGTGGCCAGTGATGGACAATACTTTGAATCATAAATGTATAACCAGTTTTTTATAATAAAGCCTCGAATTTCGGAAAAAACGGCGAAAGCAAAGTTTACACCTAATAATAAATTTAATGCTTTTTTCACAAAATTTGTGATAAAAATTTTATTAGAATATGAATAAATAATTCACTTTAAATAATATCGAAAATGTTGCATTATCTGACAAATAAACAAATATGTGATTAATAATTTGTGCGTGCAAACTGTTTCTATATTTCGGTCTTCAGTGTACGATTGAACCGTTCGATTGTTCAAAAAAAAAATTCAAAAATACAAAAAGATCTCGATTTATCTCAAATTGAGATTTCTGGGAATTCAGTGTGTAGTTAGGATTAAAAGTGGTGCAATAGACGTTCGATATAACGGTTCAATAGATATTTGACATTGATTCAAAAGATGTTTTTGACAGTGATTCGATAGACGTTCGATGATGGTTTGATATATTAGGTGTACAACTTTGCTTCCGCCGTTTTTTTCCGAAATTCGAGGCTTTATTGTAAAAAACTGGTTATACATTAATGATTCAAAGTATTGTCTATCGCTGGCCACTACTTTCTCCCATCTTTCGGGTAGCGTAGGAATCCCGCGTCGAAAAAACTGGTCATCTTTTGAGGTTATCCACGAATCGATCCAATTTTTTACTTCTTCATAAGACCGGAAGGGCTGGTCAGTCAGGCCGTGTGCCATTGATCGAAACAAGTGATAGTCAGAGGGAGCAACGTCTGGAGAATACGGCGGGTGGGGTAGGACTTCCCATTTCAACGTTTCCAAGTATGTCTTGAACACTTTCGCAACATGGGGTCGAGCATTGTCATGCTGCAAAATCACTTTATCGTGTCTCTCGTTGTATTGCCGTTTGTCTTTCAATGCTCGGCTCAAACGCATCAATTGCGTTCGATACCGATCGCCTGTGATTGTTTCAGTTGATTTTAACAGTTCATAATACATTACGCTGGTCCGAGCTGGTCCCATCAAATACAGAGCATGACCTTGGACGAAAATCACCGTTTTTGAAGCCACTCACAACACGTTCTTTCATTAATAGCGGCCTCACCATAAGTATTTGAGAGCATTCGATGAGCCTCAGCCGCAGATTTCTTCATATTGAAGCAAAAAATTAAAACCTCTCGCAAATGACGAGAATTTGGCTCGTAAACTGACATTTTCAATCGAAAATAACTTTATGATGCAGAAACAAATCGACTAATGTTTCTATGGGGTTATGTTGACAGATGCCCAAGTTTATTGTATGACGTCTATGATCTATTTATTTCGACCACCACTTACCGCTAAAGCCATCTATAGGAAAACGGCGGAAGCAAAGTTGTACACCTAATATGTTTGATAATTGTCATAAATGTTTTGATTGTAGTTCACTAATATTATCAACGTGTGTTAGTGGGTATACGACATAATCGTAAAGCATTTTTCGGTTGTTGATTTAAGTTTAACAGATAAAAGTGCATAAGTTTTTCTCGGTGAAACGTCGATGTATGGCAGTTGTGACGAAGACCACGTTAAATACGATTTTGCATAAGTGTAATATAAAAATTTTTTTCTATGGAAAATCGACATGTCACAATATGTTTTGCGATTAGATTACTCTATTGAATATGTAGAAATTTTGCAGTTTCGTGTAAGTCAAGCGTGCCAACTTCAGCAATACTTGTCGCCAATGATTATAAATAAGTAAACATCCATTTGATTACAACAACTAGTGAGTGAATATCGTTTTTCAAGGGAACGTGTATGAACATACAATTATAATACATAATTTTATAATACTACTGTAGTTCCATTCATGATTGCGTTTCAAGATTGGAAAGGACTTTATTGCGCAGTTTTCAGAATTTTGTCTATATATGTATGTATATAAATTCCCAAAATATTTAGGCAAATATTTAAGCAATAAGATCAGCTTTGATCGAATATAGAATTTCTTTTACTTAATTGATGGAATTAAAATTTATTTATCTAATTAAAGAAATTTTGTATACGGTTTATAACATATATATTGTATATATATATTAAAAAAAAACGCCATGAACTTTTTCCCACACATAATACACACACACACACACACACACACACACACACACACACACAACGTGTGTGTGTGTGTGTGTGTGTGTGTGTGTTATTTCTTGTTGAAGCTTTACTTATAAGCATTTTACATCAGAAACAAAAATATTTTATGAATAAAATTAATATTTCCTGTAATTTAAAAAGTAATTAAATATTATAAGATAAATGTATAAGAAAAAAGAACTAAATAATAACGTATAATTATATGAAATAAATTGAAAAATTGTATAATGTCAAGAATTTATCTGTAGAATGTTATATCTGTAGAATGTTATTAATCACAATAATGAGACAGAACTATACCTTGCAGCAATTTAATTTTAATTCTATTATAACAATAAATGATTGTTATTATTAAACAATGATTTGATATTATAGCAGTGAACATAAATCGTGCAAGAGCGTTCGAAGAAATAATGTATTTATTTTTTAACAGTTTAGGTTGACCAATAATGGTTTCTCATACTTTTAAAAAGAATTCATAACATTAGAGAAGAATTTTTAACATTAAATTTATACAAGTAATGAATTCTTCAAGATAACTTAGATTTCGGTAACAAATATTTGCACGGAAACATTGAAACATATTATTCGTTTTAGCATTTTATACTTATTCATACATTTAGAATTACATTAAAAAAAATTTTTTTTTTATTTTTTATGCTTTGAAGATGCATTATGTGTGTAATATATTTAATGTGAAATTTATTAATGTTAAAATATAGACCAACAACAAATTACATAACAAATTATATAACAAATTCTTTGAATTAAATGAAAGAAACTCAGATCGCGTTGAGAAATATAACCGTTTTTGCATTCAATAATAAAAAATTACATCATAGCTTACATATTTATAAAATATTAATTTAAAGAATCTTTAATGTAACAATATTGTAAATAAGTCTTCATTTTTTGTTTACTTACATTCAGTAAACGTAATAATATTCAATAACAAAGGGATATGTGTGTCACTTCTGGAATCGATTAAAAATCTCTTTGAAATATCGTTAAATACGATAACATAAGAAAACACGCTTTTTTATTGCATTAAACTAAAAAATACATAAGTTAAACATTCGTACATATTCTTTAATAAACTAATTACAACAATATTGCTTTACATACTTAACGGATTCATTTTCCCAAATAAAGTACGTATATACAAATCCATTAAAATGGCATTATGCGTCAAAATGGATGCGAGTTTGCGATACTTCATAGATCTAGTTACTTTATTGTAGTCCTGCGCAACCAATCGAAATTTTTCTTTTCCGTGGAATGGAAGGAAAGGAAAGATTATGATTGATTTATGCGTTATGCGTTATACAAAAGTATGTGCTGCAGCCTTAAGGAGATTCCAATTACATATTGTGAATAAATGTGGACTGCGGCGCACGATTTTGCGTTTCGAGTTAAGTTTCGATTCTCGACAATCGCGCTTGTGAACTTTATAGTATTGCGCATAAGAGTGCGCTGTAGAAAAAAGTGTCACGAATGTAACTTAATCTCATAAAAGTGATTTTGTCTGTGATTAATCTTCGTCAGGAAGCTTTTACAAGATTAAGTTACACATTATGCGTTATGCAAGAGTCTGTGCTGCGGTCATTAATCTTCTTTTCTGATTGCAATTAAAACGCCATTTATCTAGTATTTTAGTCGTAATTTCAGTATAAAAAAATTCGTCCTCAATTCCAAGAGATCTCCATAATCTCTTCTGTTGACTCTTAAGGGGATATTGGAGTTATCAACGGAACGTCATTTCTCAGTTTACGAGCTAAATTCTCGTCATTTGCGGGAGGTTTTAATTTTTTGCTTCAATATGAAGAAATCTGCGGCTGAGGCTCATCGAATGCTCTCAAATACTTATGGTGAGGCCGCTATTAGTGAAAGAACGTGTCATGAGTGGTTTCAACGCTTCAAGAACGGTGATTTTGACGTCCAAGGTCATGCTCTGTATTTGGTGGGACCAGCTCGGTGTAGTGTATTATGAACTGTTAAAACCGACTGAAATAATCACAGGCGAACGCAATTGATGCGTTTGAGCCGAGCATTGAAAGACAAACGGCCGCAATACAACGAGAGACACGATAAAGTGATTTTGCAGCATGACAATGCTCGACTCCATGTTGCGAAAATGGTCAAGACATACTTGGAAACGTTGAAATGGGAAGTCCTACTTCACCCGCCATATTCTCCAGACGTTGCTCCCTCTGACTATCACTTGTTTCGATCAATGGCATACGGCTTGACTGACCAGCACTTCCGGTCTTATGAAGAAGTAAAAAATTGGATCGATTCGTGGATAGCCTCAAAAGATGACCAGTTTTTTCGACGCGGGATTCGTACGCTACCCGAAAGATGGGAGAAAGTAGTGGCCAGCGATGGACAATACTTTGAATCATAAATGTATAACCAGTTTTTTACAATAAAGCCTCGAATTTTGGAAAAAAAACGGCGGAAGCAAAGTTGTACACCTAATAGAATAAAAAATCCTTTTCCAAAATAAAAGAAAAAATGCAAATACCTTTGAAAAAGTACAAACCGATACGAAAAATTGTAAATTATAGTTTTCTGTTACCATGTAGATTCACTTCCTTCATATATGCAAGGTGTTTGGAAATTAGTGATAAGTCTTTCGCACAGAGAGTAGTGTTGAGGAATTGCTTCCTCGGCGATCGCGTGCGTATGCGTATGCTATTTCCACCTTGACGTGCGTGTGTATTATTCGTATATAGTTGTTATCAGAAAAGACTCAAAAACATTGTACTTGCTTTATTGTGCCGCAATAGCTCTCAGCATGAGACTCTGTGTGTGACTCTTCTCGAATTGTAACGGGGAGGGCCTCATGTGACGAGCGCTAACAAGAGGGAGTAGTGTGTATGAAGTATGTACGTCGCGAACAACTAGATGTCGCCACTATATTGGTATTAGTAACTTACGATTATATCAATTCAATCAATCAATCAATTCAATTCAATCAATTTGGTTATTTAAAATGTATGTAATAGGTAAAATGGACTAAACTGAGAAAAAAAGTCCTCTACTATTTTACAATTGTCGCAATGGTTAACGAGTTATTAACTTATGAAAATAGCCAAATTCGCCCAGTCCACCGCCAAATGCAAGCGCGCGACAGGATAGGACCCGCGGTGAGACGCGTGTTCGCCGTCACTAGGCACATAATGTCTAGCGATAGCAATTGCCATTTATAAACAACATGACAAATTTAGCTATTTTCACAAGTAAATAACTCGTTGCGACAATTGTAAAATAGTAGAAAACTTTTCAGTTTAGTCCATTCTGTTCCTGTGCGAAAGACTTATCGTTAATTTCTAAACTCTGTATATAAATGAATGCAAAGATATATCCAAACAAAAAGTACTTTTCCGTATTTGAATAATTTACAAATTTATCTATGAGATCTATAACATTTATGAAATCTTCAAATTATGATTTTGAAGCTTACAAGAGAAATGATTTGAGAAGTATGATTTGAGTGTAACCTCGCATTCATATATATATATAGAATATAGCAGAACAATAAATGTATGTAATGTTTTATTTAATAATTTTGCTTAATGTACTTAATGTTTTAATTAATGTATGTAACATTTTCTTGATGTACATACTATTTTATTTGGAATTAAAAATCTGTTTTATCGATCAAGTTCGGCCATCACTTCAGTAGAGTAGCGACTATCAAGGGAGAGTCTGGCAAAGCAATGTTCAAGTCACACTATATACTGTAGCGCAACTTTCTGTCGGCACTTTTGATGTTAGTGTTGCACCAAAATGGAGTGCGCGAAATAAGTAAGTTCTCTCTAGTAACGCCACCTGAATTTTTTTCTTATTTGCTCTTTATTTTTTCGTTCTCTCTCTCTCTCTCTCTCTCTCTCTCTCTCTCTCTCTCTCTCTCTCTCTCTCTCTCTCTCTCTCTCTAGGTCATTTGTACCTACATCACATTATATAATCTAAATGTAATAAAACTAAAAGAAATAGATTCATAATTATAATGCATTGCAAAACAAAAAAAAATACAAAAATAAGAAAATATAAAATTATATAAATGTTGTATAATACAAATATTATACTGTAAAAATATTTTAATTAACGACTGTGACATACGATAGTTGTTTTCCTGCTAAATTGCTTGCATTTTAGTAAATTATTAGAATTGCTCCACAAGCAGATTTTTTAGCTGAAACAAAAGCAATCCAGTAATTATGCATATCACTCACAGTATTTAAGCGAGACTGACGAAATTGATGTGTTTGCAGGCATGTGTGTATGTACGTGTGTGTGTGTGTGTGTGTGTGTGTGTGTGTGTTGCGTGCGTGTGGATTTTTGTGTGTGTGTCTGATTCAGTTAATGATTTAGCTCTCATTTCAGCTTGCATTGTTGTCTTATTTCCAATTTTATTGCTGATGGACTTTGTAATAGCAATTTTGCTGACGCCTAATCATTTGCAAGCTATTAATGACTATTGTATTGTATTTTATGTTATGTCTATCTACTATAGTCTATTGTATCATATTTTATGTTTATTATTCTGTTAATTGTCATGTAGTCTTTCTCATAAAGCTTTGCAATAAATTAAATTAAATTAATTAAATTAAACTAATCATGATTTTCTTTTCTTCTATCTCTTTCTTTAATCCGTATTTCAGCTACTCGAACATTTAAATGGCTCTAAAAGAGAGAACAAAGAAAGAAAGAAATGAGATAGAAGTTTAGATGGCGTTATTGAGCAACTTACTTATTTCGCGCAAGTGCACTCCATTTTGACCCATATAAAATCAGTAGTTGCACTACTGTATATATACTGTATATATATTGTATATACTGTAGTCAAGTTTTGATTAATACAATCATTATGTCACAAAATTTTCATGTCATTCTTGTTTAATATTCGGTAAATAACAAAGATGAAGTGATCTAGATATCATCAGTTTGCACCATCATGGTGAACGTTTGCCAGACTCTCCATTGGGGATCTCTACAGAGAGTGCCTAATAAGAATATGACCAACAGGATAACGATTGGTGATTAGTCCGTTAAATTGGCACAAGCGTAAATTGTGTATGTAGTGTCAGTGTACATACAGAGTATATCTTTTACATTGTTTCAAGCAAGTTTAAAATGTGTCATTTTCCACGAGACTCAAAAAGACAAAAAATTTGTGCTGAAAGAACGACAAAACTGGATTCCGTCTAATAATTTACTGTTATGTGACATTAGTAAGAATTTGTTTTGTGATTCTTTAAATATAAATAAATTATTAACGACGTATATTGTTTCAGGTACATTTTTATGCAGAAAGTTTTGAATAAAAATCAAGATAGAGAGAAGATTATAATTATATATTGATTTATTACTTTGTGTCATTATGCAATTCTATTATTACTGATAATGTTGAATGTAAATTGACAAATTGAATATATACTATAATAAAGTACTTATAAATACCCAAATAGTAAAATGTTAGCAGGATGTCGACAGACTGGTAGCAGATTTGATCAGAAAATGTTAGCAGACTGATCACAACTGATGTCGCATTCTGCTTCAGTTCTATTCAACAAAATCTGTTAATATTCTACAAACAGACTATGCAGCAGAAATCAAACAGAACCTGTTGACAAAATCTATTGATAGCAGATTGGCAGCAGAAACCGAGCAAGATTTGTTATTTCCATTTAAATCTACCTGGTTTCTTATAAGAAATTTTGCGTACATATAACCGGGGGGTTATATACAGGGTGCATCACCAAAATCCAAATTTCACTTTATGACAAATTTCAATTTAAATTTTACGCTATATATTGTGTCTCCGCCAGAAGTTGTTGTTGAGAAAGCCTGATGCTTCTAGTAATTCATATCTTCTAGTAAATCATATTTTAATAAATTATATTCTCAAAATGGCCGCGATTAAAATCAAGTGTGGAGTATAATCGAAGAGCGATCATCGAAGGCCTTCGCGCTGGGCGCTCAACAACGGAAATTGGTTCTTTGGATATCCAAGATCAACCATTTATGATGTTATGGCAAAATATACGCTTTAAAACAGTCCAATGAAAGTTCCAGTAGAGACAGTGAGGAAGAACGCACCACGAGGACCTCCGCAGTTCGTTGAAAGGGCTCAAGCGCTTTCGAATGATCCAGGATAATCGTTACGAAAATTAGCATCGATTATTGGTGTAAGTGAACCAACAATACATCGCATTGCCGAAGAGGATTTGCTTCGATGCAAATTGATACGATGGATGCTCTCTGAGATTGCCAAAATAAATCGAGTTGCTCGCTTTGGTTTCCATTCTGGCCTCCCAATAATTCAGATTTAAATCCCTTGGACTACTACATATGAAGCGTAATTACGTTGAGAGTCACAAACAAATCTCGGCATCCTAATGACGTCATTAAGGACCGCTATTGAGGCAGCATTCATCGGACAGCGCTATATTACAGCATGCATGCGAATGCTTCAGAGAATAGAGGCCGTCAGTCAGCTAATGGAGGATATATCGAATAATTGTGCTCTACACGTCCCTCAAGTGTCATGTAAAAGAATTTTTTGTAATATTTAATTTTTCATTAAAAACATTTTGTTTAAAAAAATTGTTCGATTTATTCGGATTTTGGTAACGTACTCTGTATATAATTATACATAATCATATATTTATATAGGATCTTTCAATAGGGACACTCGAAATTTGTTAGATCATAGTAGCCATGTTGTTAAAGTGACATCTGTTAAATTTGTTGTGAATTGTTTAGTAGTGTATGGCAAATCACCATGGAAGGTCATAGTGTTAAGTAACGTGTGCAAATCATAAAATTTTATTATCAAAATCAGTGTTCCATTCGAAAAACGTTCCGCGCATTACGTGATTTTTATCCCCGCCACAATCGTCCTGTTGAGTCGACTATTGGTGGCCAAATTCGAGTCAATCGGTTCGATAAATAATCAGCCAACACCAGTACGTCGCCGAAACGCAAGGTCTGTTGAAAACATTGCTGCTGTGTGTGAGAATGTACGGGAAAACCCGAGGCAGTCAATTTCTCGTCGTTCACAAGAACTTGGCCTTTCTGCGACTTCAACTTGGCAAATTTTGCGTTGGGACTTGGGTCTGCACTCCTATAAAATTCAACTAGGAACTTAAGGTAAACGACCATAACGCTGTGTGTTCGCTAATTGGGTCTCGAGCAGTTGAAAGTTAACCCAAATTTCGCCAAATAAATCATCTTTAGCAATGAGGTCCATTTTTGGATGAATGAATATGTGAATAAGCAAAATTGTCGAATTTGGGACGATATCAATCCACGTGAGATACACCAGCTCCAAATGCATCCCGAAAGTCACTGTTTGGTGCGGATTTTGGTCTGGCGGAATCATCGGTCCGTACTTCTTTCAAAACGAAGCGGGCGTTGCCATAACCGTCAACGGCGAGCGCTACAGATAAGTAACTTCTTGTGGCCTAAAATGGATGATATGGATACCGATAACATATGGTTCCAACAGGATGACGCTAAGTGCCACACACCGCATGCCGATGGACATTCTGCACGAGCGATTTGAGGGCATGGTTATCTCGCGCGGCGGTGACATGAACTGGTCACCGAGATCGTGCGATTTAATGCCTTTAGACTTCTTCTTTTGGGGCTATCTTAAATCGCAGGTCTATACGAATAAACCACAAACAATTGATGTTCTCAAAGTCAACATAACAAACGCCATCCAGCAAATTCAGCCAGATTTGCGAGAAAGTCATCGAAAATTGGACTGTCCGAATACATGTCACCAAGCGAAGCCGCGGCGGATATTTGGGCAACGTTTTATTCCATACTTAATGCCATAAAATATTCTTTCAAATAAAAAAAAAATTGAGTGGACATCTCACATACAACTTGTTTTATTTATATTTAAAAATCGAGTGTCCTTATTGAAAGACCCTTTATATACTGATGTAAAAACTGGAAACAATCAATACAGTTTTATTGCTAAAATATTATTGATCAGCTTCACATTTAAAAATACACACGTGAAAGTTATAAAATAGTAAAAAAAATATTTAAAGCATACTCCGAAAAAGAATCTCTGAGAGATTCGCCTATTCGATACATACGCTAATTCTTATAGGATCCTGGATATTTTCTTTTTACGAGAAGCAAGTTCATCTTGTGGCGAGACCGTATATGAAAATGCTCGGTTTCTGCTGCCAATCTGCTGTCAGATTATGCAGCAGACTCTGATCGGTTTCAACAATTTGCTAATATTGTCTGATAGTACAAATTTTGTGTACAATTTATTCTGCAATCAGAAATTGATAGCAGACTTTGCTCAAAATCTGACTCTTCAAATTTGACTATGTGGGTACCAAATAAAAAATTAAATATACTCTTAGAAAAGCAGTTCACTCTTAAAATTTCATTTTTAGCTCATTCGTTTTCATACTATTTATTTTTAAAATTCACTTTCATTCTATTTGTATTTATTTCTATTGTCATACTTCTTTAATTTATTCATTATAAAATCATTGGCTCTCTCCCTCTACGTTCAGCAAAACATTTGTTTTACAATTGTTGGAAATTTTTTCGCGTTGATTGAATTATATTTTTAGATTTAGAGAAATGATTTTATCTCAGCAGCATCACATTAAAACGGTTGCGTTCTGCTGAACGCACTCATTGTTATATATACAATTTCAGTTTTATACTTCACATTTGAAAATGCACGTGCATTTTGATGCATTTCTGGTTTTGTCTTATTCGCACTGTTGGCCATACGTATTATAGGTACTCTATGCTCCAGCATCTCCTTAAAGGTGCCGTATAAATGTAATCACTATTAAAGATCGTCAATCTCTGGGCAAATTTTCAGCGATATAAAAAGGCCCCCGGAATAAATGAAGAACGATAATTATCGACAAATAACTGATATAAATTTGCTATTAGGTATACAATTTTGCTTCCGCCGTTTTTTTCCGAAATTCGAGGCTTTATTGTAAAAAATTGGTTATATATTTATGATTCAAAGTATTGTCCATCGCTGGCCACTACTTTCTCCCATCTTTCGGGTAGCGTACGAATCCCGCGTCGAAAAAACTGGTCATCTTTTGAGGTTATCCACGAATCGATCCAATTTTTTACTTCTTCATAAGAAGTGCTGGTCAGCCAGGTCGTGTGCCATTGATCGAAACAAGTGATAGTCAGAGGGAGCAACGTCTGGAGAATACGGTGGGATAGGACTTCCCATTTCAACGTTTCCAAATATGTCTTGATCATTTTCACAACATGGGGTCGAGCATTGTCATGCTGCAAAATCACTTTATCGTGTCTCTCGTTGTATTGCGGCCGTTTGTCTTTCAATGCTCGGCTCAAACGCATCAATTGCGTTCGATCCCGATCGCCTGATTGTTTCAGTCGGTTTTAACAGTTCATAATACACTACGCCGAGCTGGTCCCATCAAATACAGAGCATGACCTTGGACATCAAAATCACTGTTCTTGAAGCGTTAAAACCACTCACGACATGTTCTTTCACTAATAGCGGCCTCACCATAAGGATTTGAGAGCATTCAATGAGTCTCAGCCGCAGATTTCTTCATATTGAAGCAAAAAATTAAAACCTCCCGCAAATGACGAGAATTTTGGCTCGTAAACTGACATTTTCAATCGAGAATAACTTTATGATGCAGACACAAATCGACTAATGTTTCTATGGGATTATGTTGACAGATGCCCAAGTTTATTGTATGATGTTTATGATCTATTTATTTCGATTATCACTTACCGCTAAAGCCATCTATAGGAAAACGACGGAAACAAAGTTATACACCTAATATTATTAACATGAATTTTTGGCTAATACATTTTTAAATTCATAATTTTTTATTACATAATGCTCCATAAATAAATATGCACTTGTAAAGCTATAATATCCTATATATTATCGAAAAATTACAATTTTTTTCTCTGAGTTACCATCTTTATTGATAATCAAATTTTGATGATACACTGAAATTACAATTTAAAAAAAAAATCAAATATTATTGAGTTTTAAATGCATACATACCGATAAACACGTCTACTAAACTATAATCATAAAATGACAATAGTAAATAGTTTTTTACTTTCAGTTTTTTACTCTTAATCACTTCAAAATTAACAAGGATGTGAGGATGTCGGTCTTTAATAGTATCTCATCAGTGATTGCATTAACTACTGTAATTTCATGTTTTTTTGTAGGTATAGTAAACATTGAATGCTTTATTAGACTGATTTTTTTATCAAACACTTTGTATCAAAAAGTTTTTTGGATTGCTGATTATGAAATTTGAAGTTATTTTAAATTATATTTATTAATTTATATTTATATTATTATAGTTATTATAATTATCATTATAATTATTGTATAACGATTTTTTAAATCACTAAATTGGATACTATTTTAAATGTTTAAATTTCGACTTTAAATTCGTAATCACCGACCCAAAAACTTTTTGATGCAGTATCAAAAAAATTAGTCCAATAAAGCATACGGTGCTTACCTACTAAAGAACGATAAAGAAGGAATATGTTAATACAATTTATTTCTATAGTAAATATTTGATCATTTTGGAAAATATATATGTATGCGTTTCTGTAAATTTTTTCATGACGAAATCGAATCTATTGCCTATACAGCACAAAAGAATTGCAAAATGATTGCAATGTCTCATAGGAATATTGTAATATTACAAATAGATTGCGCAATGTATTTGCAACATTAGTTGCTTTCTTTTACACACAAGTGAAACTAAGTCTGAAGTGAGCTGAGTATTTTATACTCAGATTAATGACATCATTATTTGTTTTCTTTGGTAATAAGTTATCCAATGACGACACAGTTTCATAACTTCACTTTTAAAGTGAGTTTACGAGGCTCACTATAAAGCATATAGTCTCGATCTTGTGCAGATTATAGACAAAAACTTAAATCTACTTGTCAGAAGAAACGCGTATTCAATTGAGTTATGAGAAATATCTGAGAATCGGTGTAAATGGAAAACAACTATTGTTGCAATTCATAGAGTGCATCATAAAAATGTGCACCTTCAGCAAGATGCTGTAATGTCGTAGAAATGTTGAGCGCAATATATTTACATCTATTATTAAAAATAATTCTTATTATTATCGAATATAATTTGAAATACAATTTGTGATGTAAATAAAAAAAATGCAGAAAAAGAATGTAGATATATTTTACACTTTTTCGCAAATATATTTTACACTTTACAGGTACGCCTATTTTGCACATATTCTTAACTAGTAAAATGGAAATAATAAGAAACTTCATACATTCTATTTCATTTTCTTTGCTATATTCAAAGAATTTTTTAAATCCATATTCTAAAAAATATAAGAGTTGATTATAAGATTTGAAAAATCTTGTCGCACGGCGGTAACAAATATAATTTCAATGAACACTATAATTTCTAATAGCTCTCGTACATATTAGACGCGGAAACATTTGCCGCGCGGCAAAATGCGGTGCAATAATTAATAAACTTACAGCTCCTAACATGTTCATTAGTTACCGTGTCGCATTTTATGATTTCTGCGTCCAGTGTGTAGAAATCATAAATTAATGGAAATAATTAACAATCACATAACGTGTAATTGACGTATGTTTCCACATGTGACAGCTCATTACTCAAAAGCTAAAATGTTTTTTAATATCTCTGTAACAATGCTGCAAGATTTGTAAAATCTTGTGCCGTAATATGTTATATATATATATATGTTACAATTCCTAATATCTACAATATTGCATATTATAACGCAATATTGTAACATTTCTACAATGTTATTATAAGTTTCTGTGCTGTATGAATGGCAAAATTAACGGATATCCTCTCGTTTCAAAGTTATTGTAATCTGAAGATGCCAAAAAATGATCTTTTTTGCATTTTTAGAATATCTCAAAATCCTGTCGTGATAAACAATTTTTGTGATGGCTAAATTCAAATTCAGCGCAAAAAATTATGTCGGAAATCACTCTTACATCTTAATATAGGAATGGTTTCCAACATAATTTTTCTGAATCCAAATTTAGCCACAAAAATCAATCTTCGTAGACCTATGTAATTTATTAATGAAAAAATTGGCGTTGGATTAAATTTGTTTGCATTGTTAAATATTCTTTGCTACAGTTAAGAAATGAAAGAGTGAAAATATGTGTGAAATTATATAAAAAAATAAAGATACAACACTTCAATTTTTTTCGTTTTCAATAATATTATTCAAATTTTTGTGCAAATCATATAGTAATGTATAAGTATTGTAAAAGCTATGAAAAACTTACTGTCTTATCCATAACTGGAATATTTGGAAATATCACATCTTGAAGTTCGTGCATAAGATCTATATTTATACGCTCCAATGGAGAATCGGATTCTTCAGGAGAACTAGGGCTTAAAGGTGAATACTGTTTTCTGTAATAAAAATATATGTAATAAATAAATGCAGTTACAGTAGTTTACAGTAAAAAAAATTACTTCAAACCGGACTAAGTATTTCTTATAAATTTTTGAATACTGAAAACGATGCTATGAATAAAAAATTTCAATGTCAGGTTTTCAAATAATAATTGGGGTTCAAATGTTCAAAAATGGTATTTTTAACGATATTTGACTTTTTTTTTATCAAAGCCACATCAATTTGTAAACTGAAACCTATTTCATTGCCTACTTTTGTAACTTATCTTGAGAGCTCTCCAAAATACTATTCAAAATACTATATATAAAATACTTTTTCATTTCATTAAATATTATTTGAACTAGAAGGCTGGAAAGTTACCATACTATCAGCATTAGAGCATTATCTAAGATATCCAACAGATGATTAACACCTTTAAATGTTATTCAAGATCATGACTTTCATAACATTTGATAAAATCAAAATCGTTATTCTTGGTATTTTCATTTTTACTTTTTAGCGTAAATACCCTTCATAACAATGGCGCCATAAAGTTATATAGAGATTTTAGATAGCATTAAGTTGCACTTTTTATACTCAATGCACTTTTAGTTCTGTTACACATCTAGATAGATCCTATATAGTTTATGTTCTTTTTTACGATCGCATTTTGTTGCGCCTTATATATTCTCTCTTCGTTCTACAAGAATAAAGACTTTGGATATTACATTAATTCTTTCGTCGAACATTATACGGGCACATATTCCTATAACCTGGTAATCCCGACGATTCAAGAAATACAAGAGTACATTCGTTTTTAGTGCGCGTGCTCTGAAGAACGGTATTGAAATGGTGAAGAAATAAATAGATAGTAAGCAGTACGTTGAAATCTGGATATTCTTACAATCCAGCAAAGGCCTACGCAAAAACAATGAACGTAGTACATTCTCCAAAGGGATACATCAATCGAGGCAATCAACTCGGCGATGAAGGCGAGATTACGAGACAAGCAGAGACGAATCTCATAAGCCGATATTCATAGTCGAGTCTTAAGACGCTAATACAACCTTCTGATTTCGTGACTTCTTAAGATGGTCTTGAATAAGATCTGACTATGAATATCGACCATAGAGTTAGAGAACAATGATATACAAAAGTACAATAAGAGGTTTAATCCTTTATTTTGAAGAAAAAAATGAGCAACAGTACGATCCAGGTACAACTTCTGAAAATTGTTTTTCGGAAATAGTGAACACGGAGAGACGAGTTAAACTCTTAGAATCGCAGAACCAGCATGCATCGGACGAACTCGTATTTCCTTTCCATGCGTATCAAACGCGACCGAGACATCGCGAACCGAAGCTACACGGAATATAGAGTAAAATTACGTAAATTTTAACCCAGAAGTAATGTATATTACGTGTATATATCGGGCGTAGTTTGAGATCGCGGAGAGCAAATTCTTAGAATGAAATATTTCCGAATCGGAAAAATTTGCCGCATTAATATCCAGCCTGGATGATGTTTATGACAGCTTGAGCAATGTAATTGCCGGACTTTCTTCCGCAAATCGTCATTCTAAGCATTACTGATCGAACATTATTCTTTAACGCGAGGACAAGAATTACGGAAATTACTATCCGATTTATCAGTCAAAGATAGTAAATCCTCCTGGCTATTTGCGGAAATGCAGTCAGTCACCCATTAAGGAAGATTTGACGATGAAAATCTAAAAATACTCTTTCTCGAGTATTTATCTAGCGATATGCGAATGACGCTACAAGTAGTTCTCGACAATATAGATTGCGCATTGGCAGCAGTAGCGGACAAAATAATGGAATATCGACCATCAGATGACGGTCAAGAAATAGCAATTCAAAAGCCAGAAGATGACATCGTCAAAAAGTTCGGGGAGATCACAAAGTGATTAGATCAAATGCAAGCGCATTTCGAATCAAAATCGCGATCAAGCCCGCGTTCACGTTCGCGTTCAAGATCATCTAATTCCTCGCGCAATCTCGCAGAAAAATTTGTTTTTACTATCGACGATTTAGAGAAAAGGCAAAGAAATGTGTCGAACTGGACACAAAAAAAATAAGTTCTACAAACGACAGAAAACTAATACAGTCGTCATTGGTTTCGACGACAATAGACGGCACGCCGACGCGTTCCTCCCGCCGACTATTTATTATGGACAAAGTATTGGACTTCGTTTCCTTGATTTAAATTGGATGTTTCGGTCATCTCACCATGTCCTTCGGATTCGATTAAAAGCGCGCAAGGATATATTATATGCCGCGAACGGGCATATCAAGACTTTCGGAAAACGTGTAATGTCTTTAGATCTCGGACTACGTTGATCAATTCACTGCGTCTGCTTCATCGCTCGAGTGCCGTATGCGATTCTGGGAGCCGATGTTCTATACCAGTATAATCTCAAACCCAATCTCCGTTTAAAAAGGTTTGAAGATGCGGAGATAAGACTGAGTGTCAAAGCGAGAATTGATGATGCCCCTTGTTTAGGGATAATCTAGATTCGATAAAGCTATTTCTATAGCTGACATTTTTGCTCAATTCCCAGAAATCATAAAACCCGTCGTCATCGCTAAACCTCATCATTCCGTTACACATCAGATAAAACCGTTTGTACAGCCAGTTTACGAAAAACTATGGCGTCGATATCCGGATAAGCTGAAAGCGAAAACATAATTCCAATTTGCTAGAGCAAGGTTATTACCGATCATCAAAAAGTCAATGGGCCAGTCTTCTACGTATGATCAAAAAGAAGAATAACAGTTGGCGTCCGTGCGGCGATTATCATCGTTTAAATGCACAAACATTACCCGACAGATATCCGACAGATATCGCGCACGTTCAAGATTTTTCATCGATTCTGCATAGAAAAACTATTTTCTCTACTAATAGACTTAGCCAGACTTAGAGCTTATCACTAGATACAATACAATTGCAGATGCAGATATCCCCAAAACTGCCATCACAATGCTCTTCGATTTATTTGAATTTTTAGTGATGCCTTTTGGACTCAGGAATGCAGCGTAAACTTTCCAGCGTAAACTTATCAACTAGGTGCTGATAGGTCTCGATTTTGTTTTCGCCTATATCGATAATATTCTCATCGCATCCTTATTCGTGCAAGAGTACAGACAACATTTTAAGACAGTCTTCGGCCGAGGGATCATGAAGTATCCATTAACATCGAAATGTAAATTCCAGGCAGAGTCGATAGAATTTCTTGGATTCCAGATTTTTAGTAAAGAATCAGCACCATTATTCAGCAAAATCAAAGCCATATTCAGCTATAAAAGACCAGAGACAGTTCAAAAACTTCGCAGATTTTTAGGGACAGTCAATTTTTATCATCGGTGCATCCCGAACGCGGCATCAACACAAATACCTAAACGAGTATTTCAAAGACTCTGAGAAGAAAGATAAAAGGCTCATCAATTGGACAGCCGAGGCTATCAAAGCTTTCGATAAAATAAAACGAGACTTGACAACATTATTAGTTCCAAATATCAAAATGCGGTTGATGTCTGATGTATCAGGCAATGGAAGCTGTGCTGGAATAAATCACTGACTTCATTAACTGAGAGTCTTTCTACTAAAAAAAGTTCTCACCAACGCAGATAAACTATAACACTTACGATAGAGAATTAACAGCAATTTATGCCATACAATTTTTTAGACCTTGGATCGAAGGTTACAGAGATATTGAAGATGATCATGGTCAGAATGGATCACAAGTCACTGACGTATGCATTTTTGCAGAAATCGGACAAGGCAACTTTGCCAATTCAACCTAATTAGCCAATTCACTACGAAGATCACATAGTATATTTAAGGGCAAGAGAATACAGTAACTGATTTTCTTTCCAGGATAAATGCACTTAGACTTCTTTCAATCATCAATTTCGAAGAACTATCAAAAGCACAGCTGGAATGCGAGGAACTTACAGGAATTTTACAGGAGAACCAGATGTCGCTTAAATTTCAGAAACTTACTTTTAGAGCATCAAGCACTTTATTGCGACTTTTCAGTTCACGATATACGCCCCTTTGTCCCCAAATTATTTCGATGTAAAGTACACTTTTCACAACCTCAACTATCCAAGCCGGGAAAATCACTACAAAACTGATCGGATAACGCTATATATGAGAAAAAATGAGGCCATCTATGAGAAAAAACATCAGAAAGCTAAGACTGCTATCTGTAGTGTCAACATGCTAAAATAGGACGTCACGTTTTAAAACCAGAGACTTTTCAACACACTGATTTACGTTTTGATCATATTCATATCATTGGATCAATGATTTCCTGTGATGAATATACTTATTGTCTCACCATGATAGACAGATTTTCGACAGGTGACTGAAAGCTATATCCAGGAACTATCATCAGGAATCAAGTAGCAAAAGCCTTTTTCATTCATTGGATCTCTCGTTTTGGATCATCAAAATTAATTACGGATCAAGGATCGGAATTCGAGAGTAAACTTTTTATAGCGCTAGTCAAATTAGTAGTCTAGGACTAATAGAACGCTGGCATCATACTTTAAAAACAGCGATTAAGTGCCACGCTAATTGGAACTGGACTGAGATACTTCCCATCACATTCTGAGGACGTGTTTCAAAGAGGACATCAAAGCTTCACTATACTTTATACTTTGTATAAAGAATACTTGTACGTATAAAGAATACTTGCAACATTGAGAGTACTAGAGAATTTTTCCCACAGGAAGACGTATCAAATTCTAATATCTTCCTTGAAGATTTTTGAGTACACATGCGAACACTCAAACCTCCAGCTTTTCATGACCGTGAGAAAATCTTTTGTTTTAAAGATTTATACTCATATTTTTGTTCGATAGGAAAATATTCGCAAAGAGACATTGAACAATTCATACTCAGGCTTGTACCGCGTTGTCGGAAAGATTAATGACTGACTATTTATTATCGAAATTAACGAGCAAATAACATACAATTGAGCGGCTCAAACTTGCTCATCAAGCAGAAGAAATTCTCGTTACAAAAGATATTCCCCATACTGATACAGAGTGGCCCATTTAAAATTTGGAATTTAATTTGGCTCTAAAAAAAACGCATGAATATTTTTCAAAGTTTATGGCTTTATTGGAAAGGTAATACATTGCCATTAAATATGAAATACAATTTCATTCAAATGACTTCCACGGCTGGTTGCAATATCCCATTCTATCAATCCAATTTTTCAGTACATTTTCCACTGTATGAGTGCGTATTTCATCGATGGCAACTTTGATTTCATGTTTTAATTCTTGAATCGTTTCTGGCTGATTAGCGTAACACTCATCCTTGACGGTTCCCTATAAAAAATAGTCCAGCGGAGTCAAATCGCAGCTGCAAGGCGGCCTATTGACATTGGCATTTCGGCTGATTATGCAATTTTCGAAGACAGTGCGCAAAAGATCGATTGTAGCGTTGGCTGTGTGGCAAGGTGCTCCGTCCTGTTGAAACCAAATGTCGTCTGTGTCTTCCTCTTCAAATTTGGGAAGCAAGAATTCGTTTAGCATTGCGCAGTAGCGCTCGCCATTGACAGCTCCTTGCTCATTTTCGAAGAAAAATGACCCAATGATACCGCCGGACCAAAAACCACACCAAACAGTCATTCATTGTGCATCGGCTTCTCCATGACGACGTGCGGATTCTTTGACTCCCAAATACGACAATTCTGCTTGTTCACATAGCCATCGAGATGAAAATGAGCTTCGTCAGAAAAAATGATTTTTCGGTAAAAATGCTCATCTTCAACCAAGCGTTGTTCCCAGTCCATTGGGCTGAATCAAAAACGCATCAGATGGTCATGCGGCTTCAATTCTTGCACTAATTGAACTTTATACGGCTTCATACCGAGGTCTTTATTCAAAATTCTTCTCAAAAAAGTGCGTGAAATGTTCAAGTTTTGAGAACGATGGCGAGTTGATATTGATGGTTGTTCAAGCACACTCTGAGCAACAGCAGCAATGTTTTCGGTTGACCTTACTGGACGAGCACGTGAATGAGTTGTTTTATCCAATAAGGATCCAGTTTGCCGAATTCGCTTTACAAATTGATCCACAAACTGCGTTAAAAGCATTTCTTTTCTATAAAATTTTCCACGTAAATTTCTTACAATTTGAGTTGAAGACTCACCACTTTGGAAGTAAGTTTCAATATTTCTCAATTTTGTTCAAGCATATAGCGACCCATTTCGTAAATGTCAAACAAAAAACTAAATTTCTGTACGTCATAAATGTTATTACGCCTTTCAAACTCAAAATAATCGGTAGTTGAAATTCCAAATGCTAGATGGCCCACTCGTAGAGAACACGATTCACAAGAAAAGGAACTCGGAATATAAAAAGGAGAAAACGAAGATTAACAGTCTTATGCTAATACAGTCCTCGGATTGACTTACGAGATTTTAAGATTGTAAGTATGCCAAATAAGGAAAAATTTAGTACCAATTTTATGGCGCGAAATAGGCCGATATTTATAGTCGATTCTTCCATTTAAGACTGTCTTAAGTACAGTCTTAAGATGTCATAAATCAATCTGAGGACTGAATTAGCATTTTAAGACATTATTTAAGACAGTTTTAAAATAAAAACGAACTATGAATATCGTTCTATTTTGCGTTTTACAGCTAGTAGCCCACTCACACTGCAAATCCATAGACAAAGAGAGCAGAGATTTAATTTTAATTTAATTAAAAAGACACTGTCCAATTGCACACACCATGTATGAAACGCAAGAAAGTGTATTTGGGCACAAACATGTGGTCGTTTACAATATCGCTGTTATGCACAATGCTTCATCTTATACATTTATCATGGTAATAGATTTTTTACAACTTATTACTCTGCGTCCCTATATGTATGGTCTGTGTATCAATAGCAAAGAAATTGTATATCTATGACTTTACTGACCCACTCATCCAAACTTTTTTACACTTTTTACATTCCTCGCCTTTCAAATAGTATACGACATATTCCAATTCGTATTTCGCAATTCGTGCCATCTCTTTGTACAATATAACATAGCGTCTCGAGTAGGCTCAGACAAAAAAAAGATTCAAACATAAGATGAATGTAATTAGGGTGCATGTCCTAATTAGTGACCAAGCACGTATATTTATTGAAATTGCAAGGAATTTCTGCAATGTATATCGCCAATATTAATTTTTTAATGTTCCAATATCAAAGTAGTACATGTATATGCATTTTTATCAATTTCCTACTTTATCTTATTAGTTGCAGTACATTTAATGTAGATGGATTGTGATTCAAGACAGGTGGCGTGTAATGGTCGCCACCTTGTAAATATCAGTGAAATCAGTGGATGAATTTTCATTTACGTACATACAATTTACTTTAAAAAAAGTATCAAGAGGATTATTTGAATATATATTGAATATATATAAATTAACGGTAACGTTGAATATAAATTAACGGAAAAGAAATTAACGGTAAGTACAAATATACGCAAAGCATATTGAATCAAATAATTGTGATGAACAACAATATGTACCGAAAAAAAAATACATGTCAAATTAATGTCCGACTAAATAAAATAACTTGAAAAAAATGTGATTTTTATCATTTTCGTTAGGAAAAAATCTTATATTATTGTCTAATTTTAGCTTATATTTATATTAGTTTGTTTGGCAAATCATACCTTAAAAAGGTGCACATAATAATCTAAAGTAATGCCACTGAATTCATAGTCTTCATTGAGAAGGTTATTATTTGGGATGTTATAATTTTGGTACCAATATTAACTGGATTATTTCAATACATACAAAATTTATTTTTGTACAAAAATTAACTTAAGTAAATGATAAATAAGTCATAAAAATATTACTAAAAACCCCATAAAATCATTTGATCATTTGTTCAATCATTTAGTGAAAAAAAAAAAAAAAAAAACATTCATTGTAAAATCAAGTCGTTTTTTTAATCATTCGTTTAAGAAAATCATTTTATCATTCATTTAACTCAATGTTAAAAAGTAAAAAAATAATGTATAATAGTGTTAAAATCTCAAAGTTCAATAAAAAAAATTTTTAATACCTTACTATTCAGTAGTAATTTATATTTACAGGATATATTTAAAGTTTCTATAATGAGAAAAGTTCGAAAAAAATGGACAATGAGCTTCAGTCGGCACTCGCTGTTCTGATCAATCTGTTTCAAATGTCAGTAAGGAAAGTGGCATTCCAAAAACGATTTCTATACAAACTCAAAGGAAAGTCGCCAATAAGCAGCAGACATATACGCTTGCAGCAGATACATTGCAATTCCGATCACTAATCAGACTGTTAATATGAGGCACCAATCATTAACTGGGTCAAACATATACATAGTCTATAACTAACTAGGACAAAGCAAAATCGAGCGGATATCGACGCTAATAGGTTTACATGTAGCGATATGTTATTTTATGAATAAAAATGTATATAGTATTACAAGATTATAGTGATGATTTTCAATTGACAAATGATCTAGCTTTCCTATAATAACAAGAGTTTCAATTAAAAGCCAAGTTTTGTTAAATCTGATTCATTACTTTTACTAACCTTACTTGGTCGCTAATTGATACATTCATCTTATTAAATATTCAATCTATTCGAATAGTTTGAAGTTTAAAAAAATGAGCATCTAATTCGAATATTTCGGACAGTTTGAACAGTTCGAGTTTAAACAGTGACAGTATGAAATGTCAATTCGTTATGTTTCGTTATGAAGTTCAGACGATTCGGACAGTAAACAAAAGGATAATATATCTTGGAAACAAAAAGTTTTTTACGAGACTTCAATATATAAACATTTTGACAAAAATGTCAAAAAGAAAAAATCGCGTATAAGAATATTTTATTAAATGTAATAATAATGAAGCCTAATGTAACTTTTGTAAAGAAATGTTCAAAACGCATTCATTTACAATTACATTGAATAGACACCTCGAAACAGTCCACAATATAATTGTAAATGCGTTTAAATACGTATTGTAATTGTAAATACGTATTGTAATTATAAATTGTAAATACGTATTGTAATTATAAATTGTAAATATGTATTGTAATTGTAAACGTTTTCGTTTAAATAGTAAGTCTTAATTCTAAATCTAATACGAATTTATTTATCGTTTAAGTTTTAATATATAAAAGTACATGAATGTACATGTAAATACAGTTCAGAAAATGAAACATATGTGTAATAATGTCACAATATATATAACTGAATGTAATTGAATGTACATATTAAATTTACATAAAATTTCTATATTTATTGATATCATCCTACAAATACCCATCTTGGCTATATTCAGGATGATTCTGAGGACTTGTGATATCTGAGTTCGAAATGTAATAATTCTGAATTTTCAGCTCTGAAGTGGGTCAAATAGTTCGAACATACATTCAGTCTGAACTATTTAATGTTCGAACTTGATTCGAACTGTCCGAACTGTCAAATCATCTGATATTTCCGAGCACTAGTCTTGAGTAACAACATTTGCTTGATACGAAAGTTTTAATCCTTTTTTATAACAAGTGTGATTAGCTATTTTAATGTATTTTTTTGTTTGTTGAGCCCAAATCCATTGGCTAAATTAGAGGATGCGCATATCCAGTTAGACATATCCACTTACATCGATCAGTATAAATAATGATAGTATAAATAACGTATTCGATGTGCTACCTTTAAATAGTATTTATTACTATATTTATTATAATTATTATAATTATTATATTT
>NW_017259186.1:238633-240526 GCF_001594045.1 Atta colombica
ATAATTATTATATTTATTATAATTATAGTCTGTTCTTTTTAGCTACAAAAAAAAAGAGCTAAACTGTACAAGAAATGCAGCTAAAAAAAATTTACTCAAGTGAGTAAATCGAATTAAGATTGGGAAAGTTACTTTATAAGTTACATTTTAGCTTACCTTAAGTGTTTATTATAGAAATTAAGTACAAACAGTAATATAAATTGAAGCAAATGATTAAAATAATATAAAAAATAAAATATCGAAACTTATTGTTCTCAATTTCTATAATAAAAAATAATTCATAAGTAAATTGTAAAGTAATTTTCCAAACACATTGAATATGCTAAAATATATTAATTTGTTTTGTAATTTATTGTAGTGTGTACCAATTTAGAGTTCAATAAAAAACAGATCTCAAATTTGGCATAAGAGTCCCAATTGGATACAATTGCTAAGTGTGTCCAATTGGGACTCCTACGCCAAATTGTTAAAACGAGATATGTTCTTATCGGGTGAGCATCGAGTACACACGTTACGACACCAGCCACTCAGCAGCATTTAAACAGAAGCGAAACCTGTAGGAATCGGCTGCTGTGAGTGGCTGTGTTCAATCATAATGTGATTAATCGGGATTCTTCCGTTCTCATTGATCGTATGTACGAATAACTGGAAAATTACTAGCCATTAGCCGATGCGAATGTATGTATTCAATTGGAATGTGCGCATCTAGGATCTTCTCAATTTGCCAAAGAATTCATGTATTCAACAAGTAAGAATACATAAAAAATGACTATTCATATCATGTAAAAAAGTTCAAAGGAGGATGTTAAAAAGGCGCCGATTTCTGCTCAAAAAGGTGAAACTACGCGGAATAGCGAATTTATATTCTTTTGGGCAAAAATCCGTTTTTATTCTTCAAAAAAAGAGTAGATTTTTTTTAGATCCAAAAAGATGTAAGAAATATTTTTTGTAGATTTCGACCTCCTGAATATGATGAAATTATTAAAAAGTTCGTGACATCTAGGCAACACCCTGAAAAGTAAACAAGAATGTTGAAATTTTTTTAAATATATCATGTTCATGCTTAATTTTTAAGGTATTCCTTATTGATCCCGAATTTTTATTAACATTCGTATTCAGGAAGTTAAAATATATAAAAAAAAAATATAAAAAAACACTATTCCTTTTACTTATACCTTTTTGGGCAAAAATCGGTTTCAACATAATCCTTTGTCGGACAGTGTAATTTTATAAAATTATATGAAAATTTTAAAACAAAATATGTTTTGCTAGAGGATTTGCAGGTTATCGTCATGTCATGGTCCATTGCTGATGTCAATGTTTCGTGAATTTTGTCGTTCCTTTTATTAGGCGAAGAACGCACTGATACTGATACGGATACCATGACATGATGATAACCCGCACTGATACTGATACGAATACTATGACATATAAACCTTCTAGCATCGTAGAAGTAAATACCCATAGAAGCCTCAAAAATATTGTTACACTCGCATATATTAGCTGAATATTTCATTCGCATCGCGGATCACGAACGGATAACTCTCGAAAAAATAACTCCGGTCTTTTAAGAATGAGAAAGCTTTATTACAAAATGAACACGTATTAATAACAAAGAAAACCGCAACAGTATGAAATGGTTTGACGCGCAAAAACGTCAGTTACAGTTCAAGTTTTCTTTATCCAAAACTCTCGATTGTTGCTTGTTCAATATATGTCGTCGCAGAGACAAAATACTTTCAACTTTCAAACCGATAATAGCAATCCGGTGGAACAGAATCGAAACCGCTAATCGTAACAATATTATCAAGTATTTTATATATTTAAATAATATGAAAAATTATATATTTTTAGTATAAGAATAAATTATAGTACTAAAACGAAGAAAAAATC
>NW_017259186.1:240666-261881 GCF_001594045.1 Atta colombica
CAATCGTCCTGTCTCCCAAATAAATATTTATAATAGATATAATATTTATAAATATACATTTAATATTTTTATATGTCATAATAATAATACAGATTACAAAGATCATATACCTTTCCATTTCAATCCTTTATATGCCGTTTTCATATCTTTGCCTTTATCTTTCACCTGTAGATATCAACCTTTATAGCATTTCTTCCATTAACTCTTATTATATTCTAATAGATATTAAATAATATAGAAAGTTATAAATATAATGTTCAAAAATGTTAATTGATAGCTCATACATGATTATATATAAAACAATGTTTGTAATAAATTATGTTTTAAACTTACTGATCTAACAGCATATTTTACTGCTGGATTGGCCTGCAAGATAACAGAATAAAATATTATTTTATTTTCTTTTACAATAAAGGCAGATAGCAGATATTTTGGAGATAAACTCTAATACCAATTTAATTGAAATGTTAATGTAACATGCCTTATCTTTTACACTACGGAAAAATGCGGAGCTTTCTTTTCGCATAGTGTAAGTCCATTCCCTATATTGTTGTATAAATTTATTACTTGATTTGGCCGAATAACTGCAGGCTTCCATTTCGAATTCATCTGAGAAGCCTAGTCCTGAATTAAGCATATTTAATCTTTCTTCTATAAACTGAAAATATCCAAAATGTTTTTCTTTAGATTAGCAGTTGTAATTATACTATAATATAGTATAATTAGACAGTGCTTAGAATAATAGTCATACATTTCGGCCAATTCCTGAAGCGTTGTCTGGTGTTCCCCTACCTCTCAAAGCTCAAACTGCTGACATCGATGAGATATTATTAAGTCCATGATATAAAGACAAGAATATGCCTATGCGCAGGATATAATCACGATACTCGAACGACCAATTAGATTGTTGACAAGTTATGTCATAGTTTCGTGGTAAATTCGAATGTATTATTTATACTTACAGCACTCCTTGCAATATATTTTAACAAATGTACAAAAGATATTAAACACAAAATATTAAAAAATACAATATTATAAATACAAAAATATTATAATATAAAAAGAAACACTAAAAATAAAAATATATATTTCAGAAATTTATTTAACCTTCAAATATAATACTAAGATTGATCCGTGAGATCATGCGAAAGAAAAAACGCTATATTTATATCTGTACGCTATATGATACAAGGGCAAGTCAATAAATTTTTAGAAAATCTGTCAGAAGGCACTCGCAGTGTCATGTCACATTACTTTTTTGACAAGTAACATCTCTCAGCTGATTACTGTCAAATTTTGAATGGAATTCATCGCGTGATTTCTGTAGACGATTAAAGCGAACAACCTTTGTATTTTTTTGCAAAATGGAAAAAAAACCGAGTTTCGTGCAGTGATCAAATATCTACATATGAAAAGTTTAATGCCGAAAGAAATCAAAGTCGAGTTGGATAATGTTCATAGCACATCTGCACCAGCGTTTGTGACTGTATACAATTGGGTGAATGAATTTAAACGTGCATCCACATGTGATGCACCTCGTTCGGGACGTCCAATTGAGGCTACTCCAGAAATCATCGATAAAATCCACGATATTGTTTTGACTGATCGACGAATGAAAGTGCGCGAGCTTGTTGAGGCCACAGGCACAGTGATTTCAATTTTGCACGAACAATTGGATATGAAAAAGCTATCGGCAAGATGGGTGTCGCATTTGCTCACTGTGAATCATAAACGCGAGCGTGACGATTTCAAAACATGTTTGGAGATATTTCAACGTAATCCAGATGAATTTCTGCGTCGATTCATTACTGTGAACAAATATGGAGCCATTATTTCATACCCGAAACGAAGGTACAGTCAAAATAATGAACTTTACCGGGTGAACCAGTTTCGAAGAAGGCGAAGACCGTAAAGTCGGCCGGAAAGGTGATGGCCACAGTTTTTTGGGATGCACGCGGTATTAATTCATATCGATTGCCTTCCGTCAAAGCAAACGATCAATAGCGATTATGCAACCTTATTGGACCGTTTCAACAATATTTTAAAGAAAAAACGTTCCCATTTGGCGAAGCAATACACGGGTTTACACATGTCCGGCACTGATGATCAAATTCAACGAATTCCGCTACGAATTGTTTCCCCATCCAGCATATTCGCCAGATTTAGTCCTCTGCGACTATTTCCTGTTTCCCTGAATTCTTCCCTGAAGAAATGGTTCGAAGGAAAGAGATTCACCACCAAAGAGTAGCTCATCACCGAAAGCTTATTTTGAAGGGTTGGACAAATATTATATTATTTGAACGGCTTGAAAAAGTTGGAGAATCATTGAATCAAGTATCGAGTTGAAAGGAGATTATGTTGAGAAATAAAAATGAATTGATCAAAAAAAATGTTTTACTATGTTTTTCTAAAAACTTATTGACTTGCCCTCGTATATCAGTTTGATTAATAAAACATAGATTTCTAAAATTGCTGTTTTTATTCTAGTTCTTTTAAATCAATATCAGGGAATAACTTCGAGGGAAAAATATCGTTATTTTACCTTAATGCTTAAAGGGATGCTGAAGTGGTCAAATTGTCGGTATTTCGCAGATCAATATAAATCTCCGACTTTACTAAACGAAATCAAAAATACTTTTATAGGATTGAAGTAGATTAGACGCAAAATTTGAGTGCTGTAATAGATTTTATACTAAAATAGGAAAAAAAATTAAAAACTTATATTTTTTTCACCTCGTAGAGCTATCACGTGACATAAATGTTTCCTTAATACAAAAGTTTTATAGCTCATATGGACTACACGATAGTGCACTCAGCGCATGACGTACACAAATAATACTGAATTTATGAAACTAAGATTAAAAGCTTCAAAAGAAAGATTTATATTGATCTGCAAATAATGTGATACATGAACGCTGAGCGAAAACTCGGAATAAATAAAGTAATAATTATGTCTAGCTAAGTGTTCGATCTTCTAAAAGTTGACATTGCAATATGATAGATAAAGACAAATGAATGTTTGAGCGAAACACAACGATATATAATAAGTATAAAAAATGAATGAAAGATCGCTACTACCGAATTTGGAATAGTTTTATCGATAATACACGGCTCCAGCATCCCCATTTAATGAATATTTTTTATTACTTAACTAGCTCTTTAGGTTATGAAAAGTGTATCATTTTTTCAAAAATATTTTCCTCATAATTTATTTCAAAGAAGAAGAATCGAAAACTTATGCATTTTATAATTTGATTAATTATTATTTTATTATATATATTAATATTAATTAATATTATTAATATTATTAATATTATTAATTATTTGGTTATATTATTGGATGCATTAATTTTTTTTGGTAAAAATATGTTTTTTTTATTGTAAAAAAATGTTATAAATTGATCATTCAAAATATCGTCCATCGTTAGCCACTACTTTTTCCCATCTTTCTGGTGATAGATGGATTCTATGTCGAAAAAATGATACATATTTTGAGACTATTCATGAATCGACTTATTTTTTGGTATCTTCATAAGAATAGAAGCGCTTCTCAGATAGGCCATGAGTCATCAATCGAAATAAATCGTAATCAAAAGGAACAATATCTGGGCGGATATGATAGGACATTCCAATTAAGCACTTCTAATGTTTCCTTGACCGGTTTCGCAAAATGTGACCCAGCATTGTCGTGATGGAAAATGTTGTGTCTTTTTGCATAATCTGGCCGTTTTTGCTTCAATGCTCGACTCAATTGCATCAATTGTTGTTGATAGTGTTCCCCAGTAATGGTTTTGTTGGGTTAAAGCAGCTCATAATATTAGGTGTACAACTTTGCTTCCGCCATTTTTTTCCGAAATTCGAGGCTTTATTATAAAAAACTGGTTATACATTTATGATTCAAAGTATTGTCCATCGCTGGCCACTACTTTTTTCCATCTTTCGGGTAGCGTACGAATCCCGCGTCGAAAAAACTGGTCATCTTTTGAGGTTCCACGAATCGATCCAATTTTTTACTTCTTCATAAGAAGTGCTGGTCAGCCAGATCGTGTGCCATTGATCGAAACAAGTGATAGTCAGAGGGAACAAGAACTGGAGAATACGGGTGGGGTAGGACTTCCCATTTCAACGTTTCCAAGTATGTCTTGACCACTTTCGCAACATGGGGTTGAGCATTATTATGCTGCAAAATCATTTTATTGTGTCTCTCGTTGTATTGCGGTCGTTTATCTTTCAATGCTCGGCTCAAACGCATCAATTGCGTTCGATACCGATCGCCTGTGATTGTTTCAGTCGGTTTTAACAGTTCATAATACACTACGCCGAGCTGGTCCCACCAAATACAGAGCATGACCTTGGAGCCGTGAATATTCAATTTGGCCGTCGACGTGGAAGCATGGCCGGGAACTCCCCATGATTTTCTGCGCTTGGGATTATCGTAATGAACTCATTTTTCGTCCCCAGTCACAATGCGATGCAGAAATCCCTTCCGTCTTTGGCTTTCAAGCAGCTGTTCGCAAGCAAACAAACGCCGTTCAACATCTCTCGGCTTCAATTCGTACGCACCCAATTTCCTTGCTTCTGAATCATTCCCATGGCTTTGAGGCGTTTTGAAATGGCTTGTTGAGTCACTCCCAATGATCGTGCCAATTCTTCTTGACACGAGTCTTGCTCAAGTAATGCCTCCAATTCTGCATCTTCGAAAACCTTCTCTCTTCCACCGCTATGCCGATCTTCGACATCAAAATCACCGTTCTTGAAGCGTTGAAACCATTCACGATACGTTCTTTCACTAATAGCGGCCTCACCATAAGTATTTGAGAGCATTCGATGAGCCTCAGTCGCAGATTTCTTCATATTGAAGCAAAAAATTAAAACCTCCCGCAAATGACGAGAATTTGGCTCGTAAACTGACATTTTCAATCGAGAATAACTTTATGATGCAGACACAAATCGACTAATGTTTCTATGGCGTTATGTTGACAGATGCCCAAGTTTATTGTATGACGTCTATGATCTATTTATTTCGACCACCACTTATCGCTAAAGGATCCATTTATAGGAAAACGGCGGAAGCAAAGTTGTACACTTAATACATCGAGCTGATCCGATCAAACAGAGCTTGGCGCCATGAATATTCGGCTTTGCCGTCATGTTGGTTCGCCTGGCTTACACCATGATTTTTTGCGCTTCAGATTATCGTAGCATATCCATTTTTCATCACCGTCATAAGATACAAAAAACTTTTTCTTTTGTGTCTTTGAAGCAACAATTCACAGATCATTTTGCGCCTTTCCTCGGCTTCGTATAGCCTAATTTCCTTGCTTTTAAATCATTCCAATGGCCTTCAAACGTCTGGAAAGCGTTAATCGATCAACATTTAATGATTCTGTAAGTTCTTCTTGCGTTTGATTCGGGTCTTGATTGGATAAAGCTTCCACTTCCTCTTCAAACTTTTTCGGCTAGTCTGGATGTTCCTTGCCTTCCGTGTCAAAATCATCTTTTTTATAGTGTTGAAACCAATTGAAATCGATGAAGTATAATTACCATAAACTTCCGACAACATGTTGACTTTCCGCAGCATTTTCCTTTAAGTGGAAGCAAAAAAGCAAAGCTCGCAAATTTTATTACATTCGACAAAATTCGACATATTCAATGCTTAAAAAAACAATGTTGTTTACAGTTTTGCAAAATGATACCTATTGAAAATTAAAGTCACATGATGTTACTTTGAAGATAGCAATAATATAGTGCGATAGTACTAATTACGCCATCTCTTGAAAATCTTTTAAAATTAATGCACACTCCCAATAGTAAATAAACCAAAGAACAACATTCATTATTTTCTTATATTGTTTATATTAATAATATCACCAAATACAATCACGGGAAGAAACAATTTTTTGCACACGCACGCACACACGCACGCACGCACATCTCGAAAATAAATTCCTTATTGTGAACACTGACTCAATTATACTTTCTTAAAACTTTACCTTTGATAACGGAGATATTTCGATTTTCAGCCATTCTTCACGCCATTTAATGCAAACTGCTTCATCTTTTGGAAATAAAAAATTTCACCGGAAGATTTTTCGTCTTTCGATAATAATTTTTGCATGCACATTTCTTTTACTGAACACTTTATTTTAAACTGTGATCACAAAATACAATCACTTTGTAAACAGATGTACTCACAGCCGTGATTTGCAACATGGCTGTGTTCGCTTTGCTGCTTACAATATTTTAAGCATTGTTTCATCCTTGTTGTTTATTATATTTAAACAAGGACAAAATCACTCGAAGCTGACGTAACTTGTTGACAGTGTTTTTATCCTGTTTATCATGTTTTTATCCTCTCTTTTCCATATCTGCGCAATTACTTGACGAGCATACGCTTGTCTTTATATCATAATTAGACCTAGTCTACAATCAGATGTTTGTCGTGCGCATGCGCACAACCTTGATTTTTTTATGTCGACTGTCGACTGACGTGCGTTGTTTGGAAGATGGTCAGATCCCATCTTTTACGATTAATGACATCCAATAAGCGTTATCTGACTTGATTGCAAACGAGACCTTAAACATCGTCAGCCCTGGGCAAATTTTCGTAATAAAAATTTACGATTATCAACATAAATATTTCGATAATACATTATTAAATTCATGATTTTTTTTATTATATAAATGCTGTATAAATAAGTATACATACTTTTAATGCTATTTTATATTGCCGAAAAATTATAATTTTTATTTGTAGTTATCATCTCTATTGATAAAAACTCGAGTGATAATATTAAAATCAGTTTTAAATAAAAATCGAACATTATTAAGTTTATGTTTATTAAACAGATATACATGTCTATGAAACTGATAGATCATGAAATTAGTACCATATTATCAGTTTCTTACTCTTAATCTTAACTTAAATTTTAACAGTCGTGAATTTCTAAGCATCAATTATCTTTAATAGTATCTCGTCAGTGCTGCTAATCACGCGTGTGACGCTGTACTTCAAAAGTGTTGCAATATAAGAAATATGCTAGGATCTCCTCGATAAATTATCATTAAAATATTTTTTCCTATATAATTTTTATTTTCATAAATAATTAAATTAAATTTTCTACAATAATTATTAACATATTATAATCTGTAATACAATAAACATAACTAACTACAATGATAATTGCATGATAATTGCAATATGGACAATGGCTTTCCATTGTCCATATTACCTTTGGATTCTTAGAATGTTATTATTGATGCGATTTTTCAAGAGTTTCTTCAGTAGATTTTTTTCACTAAAAAAGTAACAAAAAGATGATCAAATGTGTGACTTGAAGTAAAATTCTATATTATATGTTTTACATTATTTTCATATTTATGAGTAATTAAATTATTGGGAGTACAAATAAGTTTCCGCCGTTTGCAAAAGACGGCGCCACTAATAAACTATAGTTAAAATTGTTTGATGTAAAAAGACATATAAGATTGGACATCCGGCAACACCATAATCTTGAAATATCAGCGATTTTGTATCAGTATCATATATTTTTTTTGCACGAAAATGTCGAGTTTTAAGCTGAATAAGCGTCATTTGCGGGAACTTTTGATTACTTTGAACTTTTGATACTTCTTTAATTTGAAGAAATCTACAGCTGAGGCTCATAGATTGCTTGTAGAAACATATGATGATGCTGCCTTAAGTGAGAGAAGTTGTCGTGAGTGATTTCAAAAGTTTAAGAACGGTGAATTTGACGTCGAAGACAAAGAACGTTCGGCGGAAGGCCGAAAGTGTACGAAGACGCGGAATTGGAAGCATTATTGGATGAAGATTCGTGCCAAACGCAAAAAGAACTTGCACTTACATTAGGAGTGACTCAACAAACAATTTCATATAGTTTGAAATCATTGGGAATGATTCAAAAGCAAGGGAATTGGGTTCCATATGAAGCCGAGAAACTTTGAACGCCGATTTTTCATATGTGAAATGCTGCTTACCAGACACAAACGAAAGGGTTTTTTGCATCGTATAATCACTGATGATGAAATGGATCCACTACGATAACCCAAAGAAGAGGAAATCATGGGGATCACCTGGCCATGCTTCAACATCGATAGCCAAGCCGAATATTCAGGGAAAAAAACTCATGTTGTGTATTTGGTGGGACCAGCTTGGTATCGTGTATTATAAATTGCTCAAACCGAACGAGACCATTACTGAGGCTCTCTACCGAACACAATTGATGAGATTGAGTCGAGCACTCAAGGAAAAACGCACCCACTATTACTCCAGGCATGACAAAATTATTCTCCTGCATGATAATGCTCGACCGTTGCGGCGCCAGTCAAAACCTATTTAGAAATGGGAAGTTCTACCCCACCCGCCGTATTCTCCAGACATTGCTCCTTCCGACTATCACTTGTTCCGATCGATGACGCATGGCCTGAGTACTTCACATCATATGAAGATACCAAAAATTGTATCGATGATTGGATAGCCTCAAAAGATGAAGCGTTCTTCCGACGCGGTATCCACATGCTACCAGAAAGATGAGAAAAAATAGTGGCTAGCGATGGCCATTACTTTGAAACATTATGTACCGTTCTTTCACAATAAATGCTTAATTTTTGATAAAAAACGGCGGAAATTTATTTGTAATCCCAATAAATTTTTGTATTTTTAACATATTATAGTCTACAATAATTTACAATAATTACAATATAATATAGAATATGAATAATAACTTTTCATGTTACCTTTAAGTAATAATCATATTGTAATTATATTATTGTAGACTGTAATAATAGAAAATTTAATATTAAAAATATTATGATGGCTCAAATGATTAATAATTAATTCAGTAAATAAAAAGGACCAACGAGTTAAAGTAAGTTATTATTGTCAATATTTTAAGGCAAACCATTATAAACAAACGTTTTGACCTTCTAGGAGGTTCTTTTCAGTTTTAGTTCTAAATTAAAATCTAAACTACTAATCTACATAATAAAAATCAATTATAAACTAAAAGCGGTAACACGAACACAATGAACCACTGATTACAATGATTCGCTCAAAAAATCAATTCATTTAAATGGCTTTCATTAGTACTATATTGGATTATACACTTCTCTAACTTCCTGTCAATATAGTGTAAGCTTTATTCTGAAACTTAAATCTCATCCTGCGGCTTTATAAAAAAACGTTTGTTTATAAAAGTTTACATTAAAATATTGACGATAATAACTTGCTTTAGCTCCTTTTATTTATTAAATAGTTAAAAATGAAAATTTAATTTAATTACTCATGAATGAAAATTATGTAAAACTTACAATATAGAATTTTAGTTTGCCGAGTCATATTTGATCATCTTTTTGTTCTTCTTTTAATGAATCTGCTGAAAAACCACTTTAAAAAAATGAATCAATAATAATACTTCAAATATGGAAATGGCTATTGTTCACATTGTAATTATCATATTGTAATTATATTATCAATTATATTATTACGGACTACAATATGTGACTACAAAATGTTATAATAATAATAAAACATTTAATTAGTTATGAAAATAAAAATTATGTAGAAAAAAAATGTTTATAATAATAATTGGCTAGAAGGTATGATTTAAATATATTTCTTATATCGCAACATTCCTGAGACACAGCGTCACGTATGCAATCGGCGCAGACGATTCGATTATCGAGATCATTGCCCTAAGAATCGACCCGAAATGTGCAACTAATTCAGAACACGGCACTGTACTTATAACACACTTACTTGTTGGAAAATTTGTAATTCTAACATTTTTCGTAAAAAGGGTTGCATGGAAGATGGTCTACTTTCAACAAATGCATTTTGATTAAACGTGATACGCTCACCCTGCTGCAAAGTTAATGCTTCTCTATAACCTGCGGTTAATTGCACTAATGCCCGCAGGAATGCCCTTGATACGCCATCTCCAAGAAGAGTCGATCTATTGCGTAACGCTTTCTTTAAATTCGTCATCTACAACACAGAAACTTTTTACTTTATTATTTAAGACATTTATTAATCCTTAAAGATACATATATTAGTGTATCGTAGCACTATATCGCTTTACGCACTACATCTTGAGGTAAAGATTCCAAATCTTGAAACGGTGACTCAATTGTGTTATTATCAGCATCTAATATAACAACTTCTCCTAAATCACTCTTCGGTACTTTCTGCAAAAAATGTTATACAAATATTATATATATAGTAACGTTTATAAATATTTGACAATAACATCTTTGTCACATTTCATAAAAAGTTAAATATCTCGATGAAAAAAGTTATAGAGAAGATTTTGACTATGCATTTTAAAGCTAAGATTTTAAAAGCATAAAGGACTTTAAAATCGCGTTTGAATTTTTTTGTTCTTAAGTTACATAAAATTGAAAATTAATATTTTTGTCTTTGAAGCGCTGCAGTTTGATAAAACATTTTAGGACAAAATTTAATATAAAAATATTAAAGTAACCATTCTAAGTTTTAAAATGGTTTTTGAAAAAAATTAGTACAATGATTTTCCACAAAGGTATCAAATTTTTTTATTGTGTAAAATTTTATTGTATAAAAATTTTATTGTATAAAAACACTTATTTTTTCTAAAATACTTTGTAACTTTGAAATTTATGGAGATAAAAGAGAGAAATGTTTATCATAATGTGCTTAATTCGTATAAATCTTTTCTAAATTTTTTAAAAACTTTTTTGACTATCAATTTTAAAATAAGTTTTGCGCAAAATTTTATACGGCAAAAAAAATTTCATATCTTTGCGAAAAATCATCATATCAAATTGTTTCAAAAAGCGTTTTGAAGCATACAAAAATTACTTTAAAATACTTTCATATTAAATTTTGCCCAATGATATTTCATTAAACAGCATTTCAAAGACAAAAATATTGCAAAAAAAAATACCAATTTTATATGATTTAGGACAAAATATAGAAAAAAATTCAAACGAAGATTTAAGGAGATCCTCTTAAATCTTTTGTATTATCGTTTAAACACAATAATTTTTATATAACAATTACTTTTCTTCTCTTTTAGAGATTTGGAAATCCTTTTTCAGGATTAAAGTATACGCATTGATATAAGCTGTGAGGTGGAGTTTATGCCAAGAACAAAAAAAATTGTTTAAATCGAGATCTTTACACTTTCTTATTCTAATATAATGTAGAGTCAATATCATAACATTTGTCAATATCATAACATTTGCTCGACATAAAAGCTTTATTTGTACGAAATTGAAAGACTGAATTCTATAACATACGTGTAGGTGTCAGGGGATAAGTAATATCCGCCGGGCTAATTTTGCTCTAATTTCGATTTTGACGATTCTTGTAGAGAATTTCATAGCGTATTTTTTTGTGTTTAAAGCAAATTTGTAACTTTATGTTTTTAAGTTATGAACAGAGAAAAAAATAATTAATAAAATGAAAAAATTTCAATGCATTTTTGTGTTCGATTCGGTATATCTCAGCTAAATATGAATATTTTTCTTTGAAAATTTCACAGAATAAATTTCTACATTATTTAAATTTCTACAGTAGCAAAAGTATTTTGTAAGTAATATTTTTATTAATATATCTGCAGTGTATCCGTTGATCCGACATAAATATAAGTGGCATTATAGGGTAAAATAACAATTATTTTGTGTTACTGAAATCGTACATTAAAAGATTAATTTTTTATTTATTGACAAATATCTATAATACGAATAAAAAATATTTTGTTGGTTGAAAGAATAAAGATAGAAAAAATATTAAAATCATTATGGAACAAATGTATAAGAGATTTAATATTTTATAGTGAAACTTTTTGATTTTATTATCACGGTATATAGATGGGGCATAGATGAGTCTACGAGTTTTTCTATACGATATTTAGGTACATAGATGGTATATAAATGAGTCTTCTCTATACGATATTTCGCAATCTTTGATCATTCTTGCAAAACAGCCTATAACTCTCGCTATTCAAAAAATTTCAACATCGTATCCGTGTGTCATCCTTTTCTAAAAAAATGCTTTAGAGTTAGAATCCGAACTTTAAACTAGGCCACTTCAAAACTTTAATTTTATTTTAAAAAGTCTTTTACAAGTTGAGAAGAAAGCTTTGGATCGTTGTATCTTGTTGAAACATCCCTCTTTTAGACATTTTTTTTTACCATGAAGCAGCATGAGTTCCTTTAAGATCTCAATAAGCAAGTCAGTCCATTATTGTCTCTATAAGAACCTGTCTCATTTCTGGGAAAGTATCCCCAGACCATAACGCAAAATTCATCATGCTTTACTGTGGATACTTAATACCGAACATAATTTTTTTTATTTTTAAGACGGCGGATATGTTAGGTATCATCAGAGGAAAAGAGAACTTGTTCTCATCACTCTATACGACTTTAACCTAATCTTTTGTCTATGCCAAATGTTTTTTTGCAAATGCAAGCTTAGCCTTTCAATTTTTACGCTAATCATTGGCTTAATTCTTAAATGGGGTCTTCCCATTTAAACTTACAGTTGTCAAGCGATGTTTTATATTTGAAACATGTAGCTTGCAATCGAAATTTCTCTATATAAATCATTTCTTATTTTCTTGGCTAATTTATACAGCTATTAGCACTAGATCTCATTAATATTTTATGCAATTATTTATGAATAATTTTTTAATTGGCCATTCTTTCTGCTGTCTTGCGTTAACCATTATGTGGTTTGTTGTTTACATTTTCAGTTAACCTCTTTTTTACACCAGAAACTTACAAGTTGCTGAGACGGACTAAAACGCTTTGCAATTGCACAGACTGAATTTCTTTGGAATACGGCGTTTAAAATGCATTCTTTCAATTCTACTGGCTAATCTGCATTTTGGTATTACTAAACTTATATAAACAAATGCCTACATAAACATATTTTAATTACATAATCATATATTTGCTATTTACTAATTATTGGCAATACAAAATTTTTATGATCTGTCACATTAAACACAAACTTTGAGACAGCCTACTTCAAATGACTACCAAACGTAAACTATGCGTCCTTTCTGGCTGAAATTTAGCCTGAAGGGATTCGAAGAGTAGATCTTTCGAGATGTCACGTCATCAAATGGATTGTAGCGCCATTTCATGGAAATTTACCAAACTTATCAAACGACCCATGTATAATAGAAACGTCACAAAATACTTTTGAGAGCTACCGTATTTTTCGAAATATAGAATACATAAAAAATTTACGAAACATTTCACAGCCGAATGTCAAATTTTTCAAAATATTTTTCTTAAATTCGTATAATTTTATTCATTCGATCACAAAAGTTGTGGTACAAATTTTTGAATTGTCAATTTTTATTTATACTACCATTTTGTTTATTAATTAAGGAAATTTTTTTGAAAAGTTTTAGCTCTTTATACATTAAGATAGTAATGATGATTTATACGTCGATGCGATTATTTATAATAGTAAACAATAAATTAAGTTGAAAAAGATTTTGGGAGTCTTTAAGAATATTATGTTTTAATACATTATTGGCCCAGTTTACATCGTGCAGTTGATATGAGTATTAGTAACTTTCTATTAATAAAATAATCTTAATTTCGGCGAATATATTGAAACAAATACATGATATATGTATTTAATTCATCATTATGATGTATATTGTACCAATTTAATACATCATTCCTTAAATACATTACTGAAATTGAAATAATTTAATAGAAAGTTACTAGTTAGTACGTATATCAAATGCACGATGTAAATTAGGCCATTACTACCTCCGTTCCGTGGAGAAGAACGGTTCAAACTCTTGCGTTGCACACTACGTAATCGCATCGACAATATAAATCGTTATTATTTTACAACCTTAATGTCTAAAGAATTAAAACTTTTCAAAAAACTTGCTTAACTAAAAAACAAAATTTTAGTACAGGTAAAAGTTGAAAATTCGAAGATTTGCATAACTTTAGTGATCGAATGAACAAAACAACAAATTCGGAAGAAATATTTTGAAAAATTCGGCAACATTTCGAAAATTTTTTACGTGCTCTATATTTCGAGAAATATGTTGAAGTTTGTTTTGTGAAAGTTTAAAAAAAAATATTCATATTTTTGACTGAAATATGACGAGTCGAACACAAAAATATATTAAAATTTTTTTTATTTTACAAATTACTTTTTTCGTTTTTATAATATATTTCGGAAACAAAAAAATCATATTTGATTTAAACACAGAAAAAAATCTGCTATAAAATTCTCTACGAGAATCAAACGTCAAAATCAAAATTAGAACAATGTTTAAAAATTAACTCGCCGAACAATACTTAACCCGCAAAATCTACGCGTATCTCTTATAAAATTCAGCCCTTCAACCGTAATCCAAAAACTAGTAGTATTTACATGAATAACGTAAAGTTCTTAGAATTAGACTTATTATTAGATGTCTAATTACACTTATTATTAGATGTCTAATTAAAATGCTATTGTTCTACAAAAATAGTATAACAGAATATGCCCTCACGCCAAATTAGACTTGCTATACGTTAAGCCTTCAATTCGATTGTTAAGCCTTCAAAAAAGAAATATTTTCACGTTTTTCAAGTTTTAAGAGGATCTTAAAGTGAAGCCTGAATCTCCGACGAGGTTATTAAATGTTACTGTTTTTCCAGCGCATTAATATCTTTATATACTTTATATACTATTATAATATCTCATGCAGACTATGATACATCGCACATTCGTGTCAATTTTCGTATAATAAATTTGTCGCGATAAAATGTCCTAATTCCAAGAATTTGTTCTTTGTTCATACGAAATATGTGTCTGTGAGCTACAATTTCAATAAGTACAGATTGCAAAGTTTTTATATCAAGCGAACATTGTTACGATATTGACATAGTTCTAATGCTATTAGATTAAGAAATGATAAAAAAGATTTCATTTTAAATCATTTTTTGTAATTCTCGACATAAACTTTACCTCACAAACACGTATTAATGCATATGCTTTAATCCTTGAAAATGATTTTCAAATTTATAAACGAGGAAAAAAGTAATTGTTATATAAAAATTGCATAATGTCATGGCTTATTTCGAGCTATAATTAATTTTAAATTAATATAATTAACAAACGTTTTGGCTTACAAAGCCTTCTTCAGTGTTACAACGCAGAGATATAATGAAAATTTAAAAACCATCAATGGTGAAGTGTCAAAATATAAAAAGATATAAAAAAATTCGAACGTTAGTATATATCCCGCCAGATGACAATAAGCTAGGAACATTTGGATGCTTTAATCAACAGTAATTATCATTCGGCGGGATATGTATGATAACGTGTGTTAAACATTTTAATTCCCTTGTATTACACTTTCTACACTTTCTACACTGTTAATTTTTAAAGCGCATTTTATACAAAAATCTGCTTATTGGATTTTCCTTTTTTCTAACGTATGTGTCTTATTTTTCAATTTTATTTCAGAATTTATTCGCCTCATTTAAACATTAGGTGAATTGTTAATGGCTAAAAAATAAAAATAGTTATTGCATTTTTTTTATTATCCGAACTGAAAAAATTGATCCATAGATTTAAAAAAATGTTAATAGTGTAGAAATAAGCGATAACATGAGAGAAATATCACGGTGTTCCAAGATTCGAACTGAGAACCTAGTCTCTTTCATATTGGAGATAAACTTCCGTCCTGACCATGAGACACATAGCCCTAACGTTGATAGTTACTCCGTTTGCTTATTTTCTCTAAGTTTCTTACAATAGTATATATGGGGGAACAAAATAAGTTTAAAATATGAATTTTATATTTTTATTAATCTGAAGACACGATAGTGTTCTCAGCGCTAAGACATGGTGTGAGACACTACATTGATAAGAATATACGTAATTCTTGAATAAAATCTAAGCAATACTTTACGTATCTTTTTATTATTCCCTATAACTCAAGTAGTAGTAGTAGTTTTAATTTTTCTTCAAAAATATTCTTATTGAAAGTCCTTTTATTCTAACCTAAGTAATGACAGCTTTAATTCTCTGTCAAAAATTATTATTTTTCAAAAAAACCTATTGTACCAAATTAAAAATTAAAACCCAAATGATACAGTCTTAACTAACCAAATTAAATTCTATTCAATTCTAATCAAATTAAAAAGTAAAAGTTGTATTATATTTGTTATTTACTTAATTCTAATAATATCATTCGTATAAAAGATTTGATATCAATAATTGGCGCCAAATTAAATCCTATACCAATCAAATTAAATAAAGGATATAATCCAAGTGATATTATTTTTAACTTTTGTACAATAAAACCTAAATATATTAGGTGTACTTTGCTTCCGCCGTTTTCCTATAGGTGGCTTTAGCGGTAAGTGGTGGTCGAAATAAATAGATCATAGACGTCATACAATAAACTTGGGCACCTGTCAACATAACCCCATAGAAACATTAGTCGATTTGTGTCTGCATCATAAAGTTATTCTCGATTGAAAATGTCAATTTACGAGCCAAATTCTCGTCATTTGCGGGAGGTTTTAATTTTTTGCTTCAATATGAAGAAATCTGCGGCTGAGGCTCATCGAATGCTCTCAAATACTTATGGTGAGGCCGCTATTAGTGAAAGAACGTGTCATGAGTGGTTTCAACGCTTCAAGAACGGTGATTTTGACGTCCAAGGTCATGCTCTGTATTTGGTGGGACCAGCTCGGTGTAGTGTATTATGAACTGTTAAAACCGACTGAAACAATCACAGGCGATCGCAATTGATGCGTTTGAGCCGAGCATTGAAAGACAAACGGCCGCAATACAATGAGAGACACGATAAAGTGATTTTGCAGCATGACAATGCTCGATCCCATGTTGCGAAAGTGGTCAAGACATACTTGGAAACGTTGAAATGGGAAGTCCTCCCCACCAGCCGTATTCTCCAGACATTGCTCCCTCTGACTATCACTTGTTTCGATCAATGGCACACGGCCTGGCTGACCAGCACTTCCGGTCTTATGAAGAAGTAAAAAATTGGATCGATTCGTGGATAGCCTCAAAAGATGACCAGTTTTTTCGACGCGGGATTCGTACGCTACCCGAAAGATGGGAGAAAGTAGTGGCCAGCGATGGACAATACTTTGAATCATAAATGTATAACCAGTTTTTTACAATAAAGCCTCGAATTTCGGAAAAAAAACGGCGGAAGCAAAGTTGTACACCTAATAGTATATCTTTGTATTCATATTGAAGGATCTTCCTATTCCAATTCAAATGATTTTAATTCTTTTTATTTTTAAATTTTTATATCGCAATTCATTCAAAGACATTTTCTCTTCCAACTAAAATAGTATTTATTAATTCTCCTTCAAAACATTATTCAAACCGTTATCACAAAATTGCGTTAGCACAAAAAATTTAAGAAGTAATACGAACTTGCATCACATCTGTTTTTTTAACAAAAAATTTAACTTGTAGAGCTTTTTAAATTTCAAGACCCTGCATAATGGGAAAAAATTCGACCGACGTTCTAATTCTTAATCAATTAAAAAATTTTTCTTTTAATTCGCTCGAAATTGAATGAACTAAAAATCCATTTTGCATAATTTTAAATTTTGATTATAGTTCAAATTAAAAATAGTCGATCCAATAATCGATCCAATATCGTAATTTTGATTTGTTCTGTTCATTTCGGCAATTTATTTTGAACTATAATCAAAATTTACGCAAAAATTTTTTTTTCATTGAATTTCGAACAAATTAAAAGACTTCAATTTTGGTTAAAAAGAGAGCGTTGGCTGAATTTTGTCACAAAAGTATTTTTCCACTTACTTGTACCTTAATGATAAGTTAAAATTATTAAAAAAAAATCTGAAAAAAATCTGATTTTTTATTGAATCATTTTAAAGGTCATGATTAAATTTATAATAAAAAAGAATTGTTAAAATAACAACCGTCCTAATATATATATATATATTGGTGGAAGGTGGAGTAAGATGGTCCGCGGAGTAAAATGGTTTATTTACTAAATTTATTAGAATCACTTAATCAGAATTAAGACATGAGCGACTAACCTTGGGATTAGTCATCATCATGATTGATATGTGATGTGTGAATACGTGAATTGATGTAAACTCACTCTTGATGTAACGAATCTTGTTGATATAGAGGGAATACTATATGAATGCCTTAAGAAGTTTTCATGAAGAAATTCATGATGCATGAAATTTCTTAAAGTATTCTTATTGTGTTCTTGTATGAATTCCTAAGGAATTACAATTCAGGAAAGAAGAAAACTTGAAGAATTCTACTTTGCGAATTCTATGTCGGGATGAAACATGCAATGCAAATAAATTTTGAGATTTATTGGATATTTTAATCCTATATGCCTCCAAGCACTTTTCCTTGAATTTATAAAGTATAACTGTTGATATAGAGGGAACACTTCTGCAGATATTCGTTTTTCTAATTCTGTATTCTTCTTTAAAATAAATTCTCTATAAACTCCGATTCGCCTTCGTGCTATCTGGGATATCATATCAATCATGAGTGCGTTGGAGTGACTATAAAGAGGGAAAGTGAGAAGTTTTCAGAAATTCGGAACATGATGCATGAAACTTCTTAAAGTATTCATATTATGTTCTTCGAATTCCTAAGAAATTCAGGAAAGAAAAAAACTTGAATATTTTGCGAATTCACTGTGGTATCTGGGGAGTTTCTTTTAATCTAAATGTATGAATTTTAACAATAAAATATTTGATTGTCTTGATTAACATTTCAATATAGCTTTTTTAATGTAGAAAAAATATTCACTTTTTGTCGATAGTAAATTAATGTTTATTTTTCAAGCATTTATCATTGGATCAATATGATTAAACACACTGCTACGCCGATCGATTATTTCGACATTTCAAGAGTATAATATGTCATGAGAACATATACTTCGGCATCATACATCAATTTGCAAAATATAAGTCTGTTTTTTTTAGCTAAGATTCTTGTACAATTCATTTTTCTTCCTTTTTTCTTCTATTGGAGAGAAAAAGAGAAAAGGTGAACCGTATAAGAAGTTCAGCTAAAAAGAACAGGCCTCATGATTATATATTAAGGTACAATTAAATATAGCGAGGTATTAAATACGCGATCCATGGCATATAAGTCTTTGAAAGTCGCACGCAAATCATTATTTGTAGTTTTCGATGTCAGCAATAGCGTTCTTCCATTTTAATGTCTTGATAAAGACTCTAATAAACTCTGATAAAGACTAATTCTTATTAGTAACTATTTCCATATGTTAAATAAACATAAAATTAGCTTCTTTTTTTATATTTTTCTGTTAAAAAGTTAATATATCAAAAAGTCAATATATCATAACACTAGCGTGAGTTTATTTATAAAGAAATGTCAAGTTCTTCCAAATAGATTTCGCAATCTGATTTCTTAAGTGTTACATTTTAAGTGGCTAAGGCCCGGTTGCACCAAACTTAAAACTCTCTCTATCTCATTTTAAGACCGAAAAGAGACAGGGACAAAGAGACTTTTAAGTCTCGCTTAAAATTAAAGTAACGTTGGTGCAACCGGACCTAAGATTGCAAAATTTAATATTAAAAAATTTTTTTAAAGTTTCATGTTATTAGTTATTTGAAAGTAATATTTCATCAGTCACATTAAAAAAATTTTTTATACAGATAAATAAAGGTAAAAATATTAATGTTATTACACATATGGGGTAAAAAGGACCAATTTAAATGGGATAAATTGAATGAATTTATATATTTTTTCTACTTATATATGTATTTGTTCTAATTTGAGAAATATATTGTTGTCAACGTCAAACGTTGTAACAATATTCCAAAGGTTTTAACCATTAGTCCAACATCTTGCAAATGCCAGCGGTACTGTAACTTTCAAGCGTCATAACTCGAAAAGTACTTAAAAATATAATAAAAATAAACTTTTATTATAGTGTTTTCAAAAGGTCTTGAAGACAGCTATAAGAATAATGCAATAAAAAATGAGAGGTTCCATTTAAAAAATTTTAGATAAGCTTAAGGACATTTTCTCAAGATCAATCAAGATCATCAACTTTTTTTTTCCTTCAAACCATAAAATTTATGTCTGAAACATTTTTGTCTTATAGATTTTGAGAAAATTGATTGAAAAATTGATTAATTGAAATGGTCTTAAAATATATATATATGTACCTACAATGATAATAGAGTGATTGTACCAGCCTAATTTCTTGAAAAATATACATTTTCTTGACAATATTTCGAATAAAAGTTTTTTTACTTTGATGGAAAGATGATACTATTGATCTTGGACAGCGTTATCAAAATCAGGACAAGGTCACATTGAATTTTTTAAATGGAACTTCTCTTATTCGTTGCATATCCTCGTAAATTAAAAACTTTACTTTAGGTCTGTTCTTTTTAACTAAAGTTCTTGCACAATTCATTTTTGTTCCTTTTCTCTTCATGTTGAAAAGAAAAGAGAAAAAAGATGAACCATTTGATGAAGCAAGAAGTTCAGCTAAAAAGAATAATAAGCCTCTTGAGAACTCTTTTTAAAACATTATAAAATTTATTTCCATTAAATATTTTTATAAGGCTTGAAAATTATAATACTAGCATCATTACAAAGTGTCCGATCAACAATTAAAATCTCTTAAATGTTGTTTAGGATCATGATCTGGATAACATTTGTCAAGATGAAGGCTATTAGTGATTGTTCCTCTTATTTTCATTTTTGAACTAAAAATTCATTTTAGTGCAATAAACATATAAATTTAGTGCAACATATAAATGAAAATACGAGGAATAACCTCCATTGATCTTAATCTTGACAAATGCTATTCAAGTCATGACCCTGAACAGCATTTAAGGCTCCTGACTACTCAGCCAAAAATTCTGTGTTAACGATGACAACACAGAATCAGATGGCAGTCTGACGAAACGGTAGCCACACACTTAAGCACGAGCTCATGTCCGAGTGCTCGCCTGTGGCGCGCCGAGAATGAACGAGATAGCGAGCTTCTTCTTACACTAATCACTTGTTTCAAGCGACCGAAAATGCTTTCTTGGCAATTTCGGTCGCTCGACGGCCCATCTTTGGATAAGTTGAAGGCACAATAATTCGCCGACCGGCGAAAATCTATTAATTAATTATTATTACATATTATTATCTATTATTATTTATAATCTAT
>NW_017259186.1:261981-265289 GCF_001594045.1 Atta colombica
TTAATTATTTCGAATCACACTCTCACATGCATCAAATGAAATCGTTTCTAAACGCGCATAAAGCATATTGATGAAATGGAACATGTGCGCAGCGTATTGACTGCTATATATGCGTTCGATGCGAGAAACGGAACACATCCTAATATAAGTTTCAATAAATTGTAGTAACTCCTCTCATTAATTCAGAATAGTATAAATCATCATGTTAAAATATAACAGTTATAAGATATTTAATTGTTTACGATTTTTTATGCATGTTATATAGTATACCTCTCCTTCATAAACTCGAGTAGTAATAGTTCAGTAGAAATAGAATTTTATCGGAAAAAAATTATAAACCAGCATTTCTCAAGTTTTTAAGATTAAGAGTTCCGTCTGACATCAATTTGTCAATGAAGAATTGAATTTGCTATTAAAAATCTCGAATTATAAAAATGAAATTTTTAATTTTAGAAAATTTTTTCTTTTTTGAATTTTTATTTTTTTTGGTTTATTATTACAAACGTTTGAGTATGAAACGTATATCTGATTAACAAATTTAAGTCACATTAGCTATTCTTTATTTAATATGCTGTAAAAAGTGTTCAATTAGATAATTAAATGTACGGAATTATCAGTACAAAATTATTTTTGTGAATTTAATTGCAGATGCAAATAAGATATATGTAAACAAATAATTAACAAGTAATTTGCCAAATGTTAGCGTAACTGTTAAAGACACTAACTTTCGCAAATATAAAAGCAAATTAGTATTACATGAAAAATATTTTGCAACTATATTCAATAGTTACATTATAAAAATCTATAGTAACATAAATTATAGATTAATATTAGAACTACAATTAGTTCAAAGAATAATTATTTTGAAATAAAAATCTCAAAAAAGAAGCTATGAGTAATCAATACGCATAACTTAAAATGTATACAGTCAAATAAAATGTTAAATAGCAAACAACACATTCAAATATACATATATTTATGTGATAATTTATGCTCAAATTTAGAAGAAAAATAAAGAAATAGGTGTATTAAATGCTAAAGTGTACCTCAGAAACATTTCAAAATACTTGAAAATAAAAATGCGTTTTAATAAAATATAATAAATATATGTTTAAAAGATGTTTTTTATTGTTTTTTAAAAATGATTTTTTCTAAAGTTGTATAAAACATTAAAAACATGTTTTAAACAAAAAACTGAATGTTTTATTTTCTTTAATACGTTTTGTTATCAACCTTGCTCCCTTATTCCACTCGGCGCACTGCTTCGGTCGCCTTCTTCAATATTCCAATGGTTTTAAACAAACTTTTTCGGCAGTAAAAAATTCGAGTTTTTCAATAGCAAAAATTCAAATCTTCCTTGACAAATTGGTACCAGAACTCTTAATCTTAAAAACTAGAGCCACAGTGATCTTTTAAAAAAAAATTATTATTTCGACTCCTAATAATCGGAAGTAATCTTTTTTTTAAATTCAGAAAAATGTCAGATTTCGAATGTTTCACACGGCTATTTGATGCACATTAACGAAATTATTTCCGTTTTTTTTATGCGAATCTCAAACATCTGCAGTTCTTTTCTGATGGTCTTTCGAGAGCTGTCTTTTCTGCTGGTTTATAATTTTTTTCCAGTAAAATTCTATTTCTATTGAACTATTCTTGCTACTTGAGTTTATGAAGGAGAAATATACTATATAATGAAAAATCGTAAACAAATACCTCGTAAACGTTGCGTTTAATCATGATACTATTCTATATATTATTCTGGATTAAGGGGAGAGGTATACTTTTATTACAATTTATTAAAACTTATATGTTATTTAGAATGCCCCCCGCCCTTATTGACGCCTAGGCCGCCAAGCGGCTGAGATTGCTGAGAAAGCATTTTTTGTCACTCGAAACAAGCTACTAATAGGAGAAGGAACTCGCTCATTCTCGGCGCGCCGGAGGTGAACACGGATGGGCTCGTGTGTGCTTGTTTATGTGTTACAGCGCTGCACCACGTTGAATGGCCGAACTTATAGGCAAAAGTGACGTTTTGACCACAAAATTTATATTGCGTGCCATTTTGTTTTTATTTGTCTAATTGTGAAAATGAGACTTGTACTTATCAAAATCGTAATTATCGATAAAAATTAAAATTATCTTGGAATTTTATATGTAAAAGCGTATATTTTACTTATTTCAACAGCTGTCAAACCGAATATGTTCGATAGCTGTGTTTCTGCCCGAATACAAGATCACTTTACGTACCTTCTGCAATCATTTACTGATTGTTAAAAGAAAAAAGGATAGTTTTCATCGATTTTTATAAGTATTTTAAAGTGATCTTTCATCATTTCGTTTCATCCAAATTGTCTTTATTTAAAAATGGCACGCAACATAAATTAACGTGTCATTCCTCACTTCTGATGTCACGATATCAATATGGCCGCCGCGACTAGTCAGGAGCTTTAAGAGTTTTAATCGGTTGGATATCTTGGATACTACTAAATCCGATAGTACTGCAACTTTCAAGCCTTATAATTCGAAAAATACTTAATGGAAGAGATTTATTATAGTGTTTTGAAAAAAAATTCTCGAAATAAGCCATGAGAATATATAATAAATTGAGGGTTCCATTAAAAAAATTCTCGAAGTAATCTTGTCATAACTTTGACCACATTACCCAAGGTTGAATTAATATACATATCCTTATATCCTCCTTGAAGTCCTAAAACTTTATGTTAGATTACTAATTAATATTAAATTTTAAAAGACGAACGAATACTGGCTGAAGTAATATTTTTCTACATGGTTACTGATATTTTTCTGAATACGGGCTGAAATCCACGAGTGTAAGACGGAGGAGGAGGGGGGGGGTGAAAGAGAGGAGTGGAAGAGGAGTGGGGAAGGAGTGTAGAGGGTGAGGAGGAGTGGGGGGAAGAGTGGAGGAGATAGGTGAGGAGGAGGGAGGAAGTACTTTTACCTGCAGAGCTCTGCTTTGCTACATCTAACTGAATTATTCAGTTGAGATACTAATTTAAAACTATCGAAATATTATTCTTAAAAATATAAATTATAAATTTAAATAAAAAAATTTCCGATGTTTTCAAATTTCAGGGGATGGTGCTCTTTTTAATGAAAAAGAAATTTTTGGAGTATTTTAAAAAGCTTTCAAAATAAACTATGAGAATGAAAAATGGGAATTCCCTTTAAAAAATTAAATGTGACCTTGCTTTGATCTTGACAATGCTACCAAAGATTAAACCAACGATCACACTTCTCTATCTGAAACATTTTTCAAGAAAATGTATTTTTCAAGAAATTGGCCT
>NW_017259186.1:265389-270974 GCF_001594045.1 Atta colombica
CTTTGGATTATTCTCGATAGCCTATCGTGTAATGACTATTTTATTTTTATTCAGATTATTAGAATATACCACTTTGATCAAAAAATTCCCGGAATTACCACCAAGTGATGCTCTGAGTCAGCTGATTTGAGTTCTGTTTTTTTGGTTAGGTTGCCACATCTATCATTGACATTCCCACCAAATTTTCACCATAGCTTGACATTTGTAAAAGTTACGTCTTGAATATATCTACTGCACGTATTTTCGATTTTTTACAGTTTTAAAAATGGAGTTGAATTTGCAACAACGAGTTTATATTAAATTTTGTGTTAAAAATGGATTCAATGTGTGAAAACCTTGGAAATATTGGGAAACTGTTTCGGCAGTGATACTCTAAAGAAAACAGCCGTTTATGAGTGACATGAAAAAAATTACGGGGAATGCGTTTTAACAGCCGAAAGGAGGTAATGGAAAAATCGAAGACGGGTCTGATGGCTATACCGAAAGAGTTCCAGAAATGTTTCGAGAGCTGGATCAAGCGCAGCTGGCATAAGTGCGTTGCAGTCGATGGGGAGTACTTTGAAGGGGACAATATCACTTTTGATGAATAAAACTTGTATTTTGAATTTTCTGAATGAATTCCGGGAACTTTTTGATCAAGGTAGTATATTATCTTTATTTTTATCTTAAATAAAAGTATTATCTTCTTTCAAATTATCTTAATAAAATTTAATACCCTCTCCCAGAGTAGAGAGAATTTTAGAAGATCTTTTTTATAAACTGAATGTTTATGTTTAAGGATGATAGATCTGTGTTGCCCATGATTTGTAATTCTAAGCATTAAATTGATGTATATCAGCGCTAATTTCTTCGTTTTACCATTTTTAAAAAGTATCATTTTTAAAAAGTACTATTAATATTGAAGTATTTTAATATTTAAAATTTAAATCTAAAGAATTAAATTCCTACTTTTCATTCACATGTTAAATAGATTTTCTTCAATTATATCTTTAATTATAGTGTCCTGAATTTGAAATGGCCAAACTTCGGACACATGTAAAGGATCAATAAACCAAGAAAAAAAGTTTTTTAGAATATGCTCGTTTTTGTTTAGTTTTGAAGAAAAAAAAACAAAAAGTTTAATTTTTGTTTTAAAACATAGTTTAAATTTTTATATTTATTATTTATTTATTCGCGATGTTACTTGCTTAAGAGGGAACACTACTGTGATGGGTTCAAAAAATCGATTTTTTTTTGCATTTTTATAATGCTTAGAGTCTTAAAAATATGCCCCTAAAATATTATATTGAAATTCGTAACGATATTATAGTAAATATGTGATGGAATGCACGTGATCAGATGCATAAACTAATCGGTTATAAAACACGTTTTTCTCGAAACCACGTTTTCGTAATTGAGCGCTCACATATCTCGGCCAATTTTTATCCAAATGACTTGAATTTTAGACAGAATGTTTACAACAAAATTGTCTTCAATTAAGCGTACGAATTTTTCAATTGGATTATTAGTTTTTGAAAAATAATAAGAAAAAGTAACGATTTTTTTCGCAAAATCATCTCTTTTTTTTTAAACAGTGCTATTTTATCTAAAATTATTTTATCAAAAAATTAGTATGCTTAATTAAAACTATACTTATATACACTTTAAAATAAAAAAAATTTTTTTATTTTAGAACTCTCGTTCAGACGCAACACGAGCGTCTATGCACCCATGTTTTTTCAGACGAGGTGCACATCAATGAGCACTAAGGCTAGAAATGTTAATATTATTTAATGAATTTTTTGTAATAATTTCGTAAATGTATATACTTTATATAAAGACAATAATTCACAGAAGCTATTAGTTTTCACAAAATAAATTCATAAAAATAGTCTTTTTTCGGCCATCATAGTGGTGTTCCCCCTTAATGCAGATATTGTTTGAAAATGTTGGCCTCTTGCAGCAATGCACGCATTGTATTTTGTATTGCTCATGTTGCAGTCAAACACTGATTTAGTTAACATAATGACTCACCAATACTCTCCTGTCTGGAAATCGGCGTTCATATTCTCGCATTGCCTCTAAAGTATTATCGCTAAAATCCTATACGAAAACAATAATATTTAGCTTTGAAAATAATAATATTTTGAAAATTACATTTTATTGTTTTTTGCGATTTTTTTTAAAACAAAACAGAGCATATATTTGAATGATTTTTTTCTTAATTTATGAGTTCCGTAAACGTTCCTAAAGTTGGCTATTTAAATTTGGGAAACCTGTAGGTAGGTAGGTAGGTAGGTAGGTAGGTAGGTAGGTAGGTAGGTAGGTAGGTAGGTAGGTAGATAAATATATAGATACCTTTAGCGTTAGTGTAGGTACTCCAATTAAGAATGGCATAGGTGCCAATAAATAATCTATTAATGATAACGGTAAAACAGGGATGTATATATGTTGCCAAATCATTGGATAAATTAAAGCGTTGCATGCTTGTACACATGCACTCAACCTCGATAGACGTTTCGAAATGAAAATAATACGGCGTTCGTATAACATAGATGCGAATATCATCATCATATTGTGCGAATCTATAGCACTATAATATTCAGTCAAGTTTCTCTGAAACAGTAAAATTATTATAATAAATTGTTATAATACTATTAGATATTTGACAATAATTTTATGTTAGATAAATTTTTTTTCTAATACATATTCTCAATTATTTTCAAATATACAGTATTCCAAATATTCAGTGTATTTTGAATAACAGATGAATAGTTTAAATATAAGCCCGATCGGCAAAAATGTTCCAACAAAAATTGTATGATCTTAATTTCTTAAAAAATTTATTTTATTGTTATTTGTCCTTCTAAAGAGACAAAAAAATAATAAAATCAATTTAAAAAAAAAAAAATTTTTTTAATGAAATTATATGATCTTTTATATAATCTGAACCTTTTTTTTTACATAATACATATCCTTCTAATTATATATTCTGCATATAAGTATTAACGTAAAGTTATTTAAAAAATCAATAATTTATGAGATATTTTATTCGGACATACTTTGATATAAAAAATAAACTATCATGTAAACAGTTAATTTTTAAATTATTTTAATGTTGTTAATTTCCCGGGAAATCTAAATCGTTAGGAAAGAACCCGGAACTAAGAAAAAACGTTTATTTTTTAATGTAAGTAATTATAAAAATATCAAATATCATTATTGAATTTTTTAAAGTTCAGCATAAAAAACAAAGTACATTAAGAGGATCTTAAAGCCATTAACGTCTATGATAACTAAATTGTAATTTTTGTATATAAGTTACTTTTTCCCTCTTTTACAGATTCGAAAATCCTTTTCTAGGATTAAAGTATATGCATTAATATATGTCTGGAGTTTATGCCGAGAACAACAAAAAATTTTTCTTAAGATTTCAATTTCGAAATTTTTTGTTCTCGGCATAAACTCTATCTCACATATCACAGATGCATATACTAATCTTAGAAAAGGATTTTCGAATCTGAAAAATAGATCTGTAAATAGTTGAGATAGTTAATACGCGTGATAATAACTATATCGTCATAAAGAAAATACGGGTCATGCACGTTAAAATGGTTTGTCCAATATGAAAAAACAAAATATCTTTAAAATTTATATAGAACTAATTTAATAAATGTCTGTATGAAGTTTGGGGAGGTCGATTTACTTATTCGATTTATTGTAATTATTGAGTATAATCGTTCAGAAAATTAAGTTTCCACTCGATGTTTAACATTGCGCTTATGGCGATCGAGATGCGTTTGCACATCGAAAGCTAATAATGTACAAGACAAATCGATTCCAAAATTTGAGAAAAATTAATTTACTATGTGCTTAATTATATGTTGCAGAAGTATGCTCTTAACCGTATGATATTAAAATACGATCGAATAAAAATGTAATTTGGCTGTTTTTCACTTTATATTCGAGACATGGCAACGTTGTTCCTCATTAGCGATTCTGTGTAGGTTGTAACATCGCATAATTTTTTTCAAATAGTATGTAATAGAATATTAAACTGGATATTATAACAAATATTTATCTTCTAACCTAGCAAGTCGCGGGACTGCGGAGAGTAAACATGCAACGTTGCCATATCTAAAACTCGGCTTCTCTACATTGATGAAATTAATATTTCTATCTATTATTATTTTAATTGTATTGAATTCAATTATTAAAAAGAATTTAAAAATTCTTTTTACAACAGAGTTTAAAAAAATCAAGTTTTAAATTTTGTGCTACATTATTTCTGATATAATCAATCTTTTTATTAAAGATGTCAGCTTGACTGTATGTAGTCAGGTTAGAACCACTTTAAACTAATTATTCGATTTCAATATTTACTTCAGACAAGATAATCCCTATATTGTAGAATCTACAATGTAGATATAATGTGAATTATAAAGTAAGCACTTACAATGCTTTTCATAACATCAAATAAAGCAATTCCCCATTATGGGTTCTTTCGTTCAAAGCGCGGGAACATTAATCCTATCTCTTAATACCTTTATACACAAAATAGATGAATCAGTTAGTGTAAAAAAAAAATACATAGTTCCTGGTAATTATATCATAACTATGCGAGTCAACGACAGACTTAAACATGTTCTAAATTTCTAAATTTCAAGCAAATATATCGCTATATAAAATTTAAATATATTTAATAATAAAACGAAATATTTTATATACTTACAATATTAAATCATAATAAAAAATAAATTAAAATAAATTAATTTAAAAAGAAAGGAAAATTATCCGTAATATTCCGTATCATAGTAAATAAGAGAAATTAGATCGTGGCAACGTCGCATTTTTACAGCAGACGAATATAGGTACAAGTTATCTGTCAAGATATATATTTTACATGAAAGAAAAAAAAATATCCGCACAATTGCGTTATAAAGGAAAATATATCAAAAATACAGTTTTAGCAAAAAAAAAAGTGTAAAATGGCTCTCGCAAAGAAATGATCAGGTACGAAAGACAATCTTCTTGTCGGTTCTTGAAAGTGCGACGTTGCCATATCTAATAGACATCCTCAATTCTCGAGAAAAAGTATAAAATCAAAATTTTTTATTGACGACAAACTTTAATATCATGCAATAAATATTTACGATGTTGTTACATGAGTTTTCTCACAAATTTAATTATTTAAAACTCGTTTTTCATTAACTTTTTTTTTAATGTGATTTCGAGGCTAAATTCATAACGCATCACAGCAAAAAGAGCTCAAATTATCATCTTTCTGATATATAATCGATCAAACATCGCAGATTTTTATCTACCATAATGGATACCATAATTTTTACAGGAGGCATATACATATATTAATATCTAAATTATTTGAGACAAAAATTTAAAGACATTCTTGAATAATGCATTTTGCATTGGTATAACTACTTTAAAAAAAATATAATCATATTGTAACTGCACTATAAACTAATATGTTAAAAACTATTGATCTTTTTATTATAATACACTTACAAAGATAATTAAAAGACTAATATTAAATCCGGTAAATAAAATTATATAAAATATAAAAATAAAATTATATGAAATATATTAAG
>NW_017259186.1:271074-278293 GCF_001594045.1 Atta colombica
AATCGTTTTTTTCCGAAAATTTATTTTATCATTATTAGTCTTTCTCAGATCCAAAAATTTTTATCAGAATCATTTTTGCCTGCTCGATTCAGCATGTATGCGTACGTGCGCGCGCGTATGTGTGCACATGTGCAAGCGAATGAATGAGTGAGCGAATGAATGAGTGAGCGAGTAAGCAAGTGAGTATTCACGCATGTGTGTATGTAATTGGACTGTCAAATAAGACATATTCTACATCTAAACTGTTAATTATTATTACTTACATTTTCAGGAATACTAGGTAATTGAAACTGTTTTGGGCTTTGACAAATAAAATTCTGAAAGAAATTTTAAAAAAGTATTAAAACAGTGTATTCAACAAATAGATAACATTAAATTTCTTATTAAACACACTTAACAGTTTAGTAAATTATATGATGGAGTTTAATAATTACTTACCGCTGTAGAATTTGGTAAAGGAATAGATATGGAGTTTCCAGGTACTGGCACTCCACAAGTATATATAATTTCAAGAAATTTCCAGGGATCTTCTTCACTAGTATTGCTGGTTAAGGATGCAATATGATTCAAAAGTCTACAATGAAAAATTTAATATTTTGATCTATTTTGAACACATGTGAATGTTTAAATAATATATTTTGACTAACTTGTAAAATGTTTCGTGCCATGGAAGGGCACTTAAAACTACTAAAGCTGTTTCTGTTTTAGGATCATGACGGCAGAATCCAAAAGTCCATTTTGAATCTATACTAGTGAGCACAAATGAAAAATGTTGTACTAATAAACTAAAACAAAAAAATATAATAGGACAAAGACAAAAGATTATAATTTATATTGTATGATAATCAATGTTAACATACTTCTCAAATTCACAAGGATATGCAAATTTAGGGACAGATTTCAGTATTTCTTCATCTGAAAAGGAATTGGGATATTTTTGGAGAATCCAAGCTGGCTTCTCCCTTATTGGCGCAGCTACTTCACAGAAACATTCAAAAAGTTGTTTGACATTTTCTCTGAAAATTTCATTAGAAAAACATAATAAACATCAATGTTTATTATAACATCAATGTTAATGATTTGAATGAAATATAGCTTGCAAGTTATGAAGATATTGTAACAAAATTTTAGAATTGAATGAAAATTTTATAAATAATGATCATACATAATTGTATTACAATATTCATAAAATATATTTTTAAATATTTTTTATATTGAATTCTTATATTTTATCTTTTACAAACATACAGCAAATTTTATAAGAATATAAAGATATAAAATAGATTTTGTTGAATAAAGCAGAAATTTTGTATTGGAAAATCATCTGATTGCAATATAAAAATAACTGCTCTAGAAATCCATTATGTATCTTGAAATGAGATAAAACTACAAAACAACAAAACTAAAAACTACAAAAATTTAGTGTGAATTTACAATATTTATAATTTGGGAACTCCTCATCTTAAAGCTTCCTAGGAATCATGTTATCCTTATTAAATATTTGAGAAACAACAAAAATAATACTTGGATGGCAATCAATATGGGAATCTGAATACAATCATCTAGTAAATTTATCTATCTTTGAAATTTTTACCTCATTTCAAGATATGCAATCATGTTCTTGATTACATCTCATTCAAAAGAATTCATTAGTGGAGATCTACAATGAATCAGTAATAAGTAGTTTCAGGAGTTGGCTGCAGACTAACTACTAATTCACCAATTTAGACTACAATCCTAATTCAATTATCCTTCAGACTCGATTTTGATTCACCAACTACAGACTAAAGACTCATTGTAGACTCGGCTTTATATCAGAATCTATAATTCTATGAAGGAAAAATATATTATATTTAGCCTGATTTATGCCAAAGTTATAACATCCAATGTTTATTACTAATGTTAAAGTCCTGTGCATAAAGAGAAAATATTAGGAATAGAAATAAATATTAAGATTTCAACCAGAAACCATGTATTCCGATGTAATTGATATCCAACAAGTTGAAATCTTAATATTTATTTCTGTTTCTAATATTTATTTATAATTTTCTAATGTTCTAATTTATTGTGCGCAGGAATAAATGCTGTGTAAATTCTATTTTACAACGAAGTTATTACATTGATTTAGTTACTCTAACTAACTAAAAGCCATTTAGTGAAGAGGGTTATTTATGCTGATTCTACAATAAGGCAATTGGTAATCTTAAATCCTAGTCCAAATCTACAATGAATCAGTGACTGTGTTCAGCAGAACACAACAATTTTGGAACCATTTTATGATTGTTTGCTGAGACAGGACCATTCCTTAGATCTAAAAGTATAATCCAATATGCAAACTTCCAACAGTTGCAAAATAAACATTCTGCTGAACACAGCCAATAGTCTTAGAATTTAGCTGCATCATATACAGTAACCAAAAAATCAGAATTTTTGATTTAGTAATGAATCTATTTCTATCTATTTCAATTCTTTGGGAATTAAAAAATGGGATAGAAATGGATTCATATGGACATTACCAAATACTAATTATAAATAATTTTGATTTTTCGGATACTGGGCACTAGTTCAGATAGTGCAGAAATAAAGAACTTTAATAAGACTATCGATTGTCTTAAGATTGACCAAATTCGATTTTATTCCTTCCCATCAGTCAAGCTATATATGACTTGCTATACGTCTTGCTGTACAACTTAACAACTTGTAGATACGAAAAATCATAATGGCCTTTCAACAAGCAACACAAATGACACAGTGTGACATACTGGATCATTACATCTTTATTGTTTGCCAATATTAAACAAAGATGACATGATCTCTGTGTCGCACTATGTCTCTTGTTAGAAAGTATACATAGAGCTGGTTGTTCCATCTTTTGATAAATTTTACCTGTTGGGTAAGCAAGATTACCCAATCACATGCATGAATTATCAAATTTACCTCACAGATAAAATTTACCAAAAGATGAAACAACCGACCCAAAGTCATCTATTTCAGTAAGACTTAAGGTTAAAAATTAAGATTTCCGACTACTAATTCATTGTAGAATTAGTTTTACTATAACGACGTAAAAATGGCCACGACGTTATGTTTACATAAAACGGGCCGCGTAAATGTAACCTAAAAATTCTTTGCTCATTGAATCATTTACATGCTTTCGTTCAGCTTGGTGGACATGATAAACCTAAGAGTGTAAACGTAATTCACTTAAATAGAAGTTATAACAGCGTTACTATAAATCTAAGCACAAAGATGACCGTAACTGAGTCGTGAAATATAATCATAAGTTGATTAAAACATTGTATGTTCACTTATGACTTACAATTCACATTTCACAATTCAGTTAAATCAAAGTTAAGAAACCGTGTAAATGTCCTAATAAACTTGCCTTAATCTAGATCCCATGATAACAACTTAAAAAAAAGGTAATTACTCAATTTAGCAAACACAATCACAAAAGTTAATAAAAAACATACAAATCAACGTGTTTTTCATGAAACAAATAAATCTGGCTAAAAAAAGTGTCGCTTTATCCCGCGAAACGGGAATTAACAGTAGAAGTTTGCCACTATTAAGGTTACGAAACCAATCATATCGACATAATGCAACGAATCCTTCCACTATGAAACTGCGAATACATTGGGATCATATGTGTATATATACAGAATTGCCAACTTGTTGAGAGTAGAGATCATGAAGTAAAGGTATCTTTTCATGCCGACGTTCGACGCTCATTTTCGGCATCAAAATAAATCACGTGATAGAAATTGACTATAAAGTATAGAGAATAGAAAGTCGAACTAGGGCCGGTATTCATAGGCCGGTATTTATAGTCGAGTCTTATTTCAAGATCGTCTTAAGTAATGTCTTAGGACGCTAATAAAATATTTATTAAAATTGGAACTGAATTTAATTCCATCACAATGAAATTTTCTTTATGGTTATTCCCACCGATTAATTAGATCAAAATATGAGAAATATACTTTTTTCTTATTTACATTTATTTATACTAACTACCGCGTTTGATATTTACCGTAAGTAAACCCTCATTCAATACAAGAATCAGATTTTTATTTTCTCTTGTATAGGTTAAGATTAGCATCGATCTCATGCAACGAAAATTTAAATTCATATGACGTTACAAATGCTACAATCGATCTACTAGCGTAGCTTACAGTAACATTGCTTTTCGTAACATTACAATTATTGGATCAATCGGAGCATAGCATTTAGAGCATAACGTTCAGAGCATAAGAAGCATCAAGTTGATCGCAGCCTACATATGCTATAATCTCTTTTCACGTTTAATTCGAGTTTCAATTCCTAGGCTACATTCAAAATGTCTTCTCCGAGGAAGATTTCATTCTATATGCTATAGTATACATCACGTGTACTATATATTTCGAATAAAATTTTCCTCGGAAAAGTTTTGAAACGTAGCCCTAGTTTGATTATGATAAACTTAAAAAATGGATCATTTCAATTATTGTAATAATAATTATTATATGGATAGTACATTATCGATAGTACATTATGACATACAAGACATCGATGACCAACCAAGTGGGCGATAATGAAAAATTCGGTGACAAACTTTTAATTGTTCTTGTAGAAGTCGCTCTTACCTATATGAAAGTATGAAAAAAAAGTATGAAAGATTATAGAAATGCAAAATTAAAAGAAAATGCATGGAAAGAAATGGCTGAAATTGTAAATGTTACAAGTAATTTTGAATTAAAAATTAATATATTTATAAATTTGAAATAAAAAAGGCTATATAAGGCTATGCAAGATATTCATTATTAAAAATCTTTTCAAATAAAAAATATAACGATTCAGATGTTTATTATTAAATTAATTAAAAATATTAAACATTATATACCTAAGTAGAAACAAAAACAATAATGAACAAATGTTTCAATCCTTATTGGGTCAATTGCAATTGTTACAATAATTTTTTAAAATTAACTATAACATTAAAGCTAATTAGAACTACTTATACCTTTTTCAAAATTATTTTAATTGGGTCTTTATTCTTATTTTATTAATATATTTATTTACTATCTTATTAACAATTTCTTTTCTATAAACTGCTAAACATACAATTTAGTGTTAAACATAGCGTTTATGCTTGTGTTATATTAATAAATAAAATATTTATGATGTAAGTATTACAATTCATCTTCCATCTTACTTAAATATTTGCATGAAAATATAATAAATAAAAATTGTATGTTATGTATGTATATATAAATGTTCCAGAAATACTTTCTATGTAATACTTTTTAATTCAAACATTATAAATTATATTTATCAAAATTTTTTGATGAAAATCTGTTTAAAAAATATATATAAATACTTCATTGAAGGCAATTTTTATCTTGTAATGACTTAACATTTTTAGGTTTCATCTACTGAAGCAGAAAAGCATACTATAGTATATACGCGATCTGATTGGTTGGCCGTTATTTCTTTCGCCACATTGAGCAACGGGAGCAATAGTTTATATATTTCTTATTCCTATATTATTCCTATCACTATATTATCGCTATTGCCTCGCATTGTGTTTAGGTCTTTATTCTTTGACATTACTGAACTATAACTATATACATACACTAAAATGGGCATCTCCGCTGCAGCGGTGCTAAAGTCACTAGATTATAAAGTACCGCAATTGATTTCAGAAATGTCGCATAAAAATGAAGTGCACATAATACACGATTTGGGGTGCGTTCCATTTCTTGCATGATGCTCATAGAAGCATAGAAATTCCGTTTCTCTTCATGCACACTGGCTGCATGTATGATTCAACCTACCGCCAATTGCATGCCAATTGCTCCGCCTCTTCCGGTGCATGAGATCGCATGAAGTGCCTCACCTCTCGAGCTGAGGCAGTTCATGCAGCTTATGCATTCAACATATTTTAGTGCGAAACTGAAATCAAAAATCTTTTTATCAAAAAAGAAGATGTAATAATAATTATTGAATGTCTTTGTAATTCAATCAATTTTAAATTGTCCATATTCACTGCATGAATTCATTGCGAATTCATTCCGTTACTACAATATCCGCATGGAGTATATTGGAGAAACGAAACATACTCTGCACCCCATGCTATGCACTAAATACTCCGTTCCACGGAACGCACTTGAAGTACACCAGAGTCCACATAAAAATGCTCAAGCTCATGCGATAATCACTTGTGATGTGTACTTTCATATTCCTGAACAATTCTGAACTGTACTTACACGTATTCTTCGTGCACTTTTATGCACAAAACTTCTACGACAAATAAATCCGTATTAAACTAAAAAACATATAAATTGAGCATTCGTGCATATTTTTTTGTTGTAAATAAACTAAAAAACATTGATTTACATACTTGAGCTTCATTTTTCCAAATAAAGCACGTAATACAAATGCATAAATTCGAAATGGCCACATTTCGCAAATGGATGCGAGTTTACGGTATTTTATATATCTAGTGACTTTAAGTGGTCATCCCCATGGTAGTTAGCCCCCGACACCACAGAAAATTAGCTTTACCACTTCTATCGCCACCAAGCAAATACCTAGACTGCGTTCGGATTCCCTAGATGCTCCTCAGATGTCATATCATCCTTGTTGTTTATCCAATGTTAAATAAGGATGACATGACATCCGAGGAATATTCAGATAAGAATCCAGCCCTACTGGCCGAGTCGGCCGATTGCGCGAGAGCGAAACAGCGTTCGTCCTTCTCGCTCTATTATTAACTTGTAAACAAGCGAATAATATGTAGAGCGAAAAGAACGGGCGTTCTATCTCGCTCTCTCTACTACTTGTTATAAACGAAAACTAAAAATGTGCTTTCTCGATTGCTCGGCGTGTTCCTGTATAAGAAAAAAAGAGATACACATTCTGGATAACGAAATTTATTATTATAAAAAAGATTTTAATAAATTTTAATAATCATATAACCCTCCCATTAATAGCAAAAATGATTTTAATGTTAAAAAAATCAAAATGTGTTTCAAACATGACGTTTCTCATAATCTTTCCAGTGCACTCATTTTTTTTTTGGAAATACGCTCGGATATTTTTTTCAAAATTTGAAAATTGGCAGGGTTTACAGTTAAAAAGAATAAAAACGAGTATTAGTCTAATTATTCATTTATTTTTTATTAAAAAAAATATTTTTTAAAAATATTTCAATAATTTCATAATATTTTTTCATAATATT
>NW_017259186.1:278393-292463 GCF_001594045.1 Atta colombica
ATCCAATATAGATTAAATAATCGTTAAATAATTTTTTTTTAACTATAATAAAATGCAAATTTTAAACATTTGATAAAAATGTGTGTTCAAATATCAATTAAGTTCTATCAAAAAAATTCTATCTATAACCGTACTTCAAGAATATCATTTAGAATGTGTTATTTAATATCGATTACGATATTTTATTTTCTTTTAATGCGAAGTATCAATTTTTTCTAAATTTTAAAACAATATATGTTACTGATATCAATACAAATGTTTTACCAAATAAATTCTGTACATATACTTGAAAGTCTATGAACTTCACGTTTGAAAAATATTATAATTTTTTTGGTCTCAAAATAAATTTTATAAACTGCTCTTTCTTCTTCTCCAATGTCTTTAATACATTTCTTCAATTTTTTGATACATAAATTCAGGGATATAATATTTCAATTTTTATTTGGCAATTATACGAGAACTCGTATATTCGTGTATATTACAAAATAATATATTACAACATAAATTAATCCCGGACCACGCATACAAAATGAGTTTCTGTGTTTTTTTAAATAAGTTTTAAATTTTCTTCAATCATATATAGTGCTTTTCTTCTTGATTCTAGTGTTTCATAAAATTTATACAAATTGTAGTTGAAAAACTAACGTAGAAAAATAAACGAAAAAGCGCTTTAAAATTGAAAGAAATAAGGAATCCACTTTTTACAAGAAACGTGGATAGGAGTTAAATGTTGAAAGTATTTTAAATTTTCACTTATTTACATATTTTACAAATCAAAATCGTTCAACAAAACACAACTGTACATGCAATCTTAATAAATAATAGATATGTTACATCTATCTTTTATAAACATTCTTGAATAATAAATCAATATTATAATGTCCATATTACTGCTCGACGGAAACCGCGGAAAGTGATTTTTTCCATCAGAAGGAAATGTAAAAAATTCTCTAATAAGTCACGTATAAATCATAATTATTTGACAATTTTTTACATTTCTAAAAGAATGAGGGAAAGGAAAGAAATAAAGCAAGTGTTTAAGTGAAGCAATTTAAAAGCATTAAAGCTTTAAATAAAATACAAAATTTGCACAATTAATCAAAATGCTACAAAAAATTCAAAATAATATTAGTTACGAACAAGCAAACGAAATGTTAATATGGCTTATTATACATTTTTCAAAATTCTAATTAATAATAATTACATTTATATTTATATATATATAAGTAGTATGTGAGCAGCCATGGAGTCAAAACAAATCCTCTCCACGTCTCCCTCCGGCGCCATGAGCGTGGCCTAGACGGGTCAGTCAGGAAAAGGGCGTGCTCTGATTGGTCGAGGAGTGAGGGGTGGGAGTAATAGGGTAATTAAATGGTGTGTTCTGATCGGTTCGCCCTATACTTGCCAAAAGATCTGATTGGCTCGCACTGTACCCGCGAGGTGAATGGAGAAGAGAGATGCTGGAGGACCTTTGACAAAATGAAGAGTAAAGTCTGAAAAAATGGTGAGTGGGTCTGTAGCATTTTTTTGTCGTGAGGACGGAGTACGAACACTGGACAAAAATAGCGGTTTTATGACGGTCATTTTTTTGTTGGCACGGCACAATGTCTTCGACGTATTGGCGTTTATGAATGTTTTTATTTATGAGAGATGAGATCTTATACGAAAATTTGTCTAGAGAGAATCTTTGCTAGGAAGAATGGGGGAGATTAAACAGGAATGAGCATGCTCAACTGACGCGACGCATCGTCGCCGGTGTAATGACTCACTCGTTCGAGCGAAAGTATAACTTTTATGATGTATGACAAGGATTTTATAAATCTGTACTGTAATCTGATTTTATGAATTGTATTTATTTAAAAGTCTAAGTTATACATATACAATAATGAAAATATGTAGAGAAAAAAATTGGTTATTGAAGAATACGAGTGATTAAGAAACGAGGATTTATGTTATACAAAAATATTAGGTGTACAACTTTGCTTCTGCCGTTTTTCTATAGATAGCTTTAGCGGTAAGTGGTGGTCGAAATAAATAGATCATAGACGTCATACAATAAACTTGGGTATCTGTCAACATAATCCCATAGAAACATTAGTCAATTTGTGTCTGCATCATAAAGTTATTCTCGATTGAAAATATCAGTTTACGAGCCAAATTCTCGTCATTTGCAGGAGGTTTTAATTTTTTACTTCAATATGAAGAAATCTGCGGCTGAGGTTCATCGAATGCTCTCAAATACTTATGATGAGGCGCTATTAGTGAAAGAACGTGTCATGAGTGGTTTCAACGCTTTAAGAACGGTAATTTTGACGTCGAAGACCGGCATAGCGGTGGAAGAGAGAAGGTTTTCGAAGATGCAGAATTGGAGGCATTACTTGAGCAAGACTCGTGTCAAAATCAAGAAGAATTGGCACGACTCATTGGGAGTGACTCAACAAGCCATTTCAAAACGCCAGCCATGGGACTCAAAGCCATGGGAATGATTCAGAAGCAAGGAAATTGGGTGCCGTACGAATTGAAGCCGAGAGATGTTGAACAGCGTTTGTTTGCTTGTGAACAGCTGCTTGAAAGGCAAAGACGGAAGGGATTTCTGCATCGCATTGTGACTGGGGACGAAAAATGGATTCATTACGACAATCCCAAGCGCAGAAAATCATGGGGAGTTTCCGGCCGTGCTTCCACGTCGACGGCCAAACCGAATATTCACGGCTCCAAAGTCATGCTCTATATTTGGTGGGACCAGCTCGGCGTAGTGTATTATGAACTGTTAAAACCAACTGAAACACAGGCGATCGGTATCGAACGCAATTGATGCGTTTGAGCCGAGCATTGAAAGACAAACGGCCGCAATACAACGAGAGACACGATAAAGTGATTTTGCAGCATGACAATGCTCGACCCCATGTTGCGAAAGTGGTCAAGACATACTTGGAAACGTTGAAATGGGAAGTCCTACCCCACCCGCCGTATTCTCCTCTGACTATCACTTGTTTCGATCAATGGCACACGGCCTGGCTGACCAGCACTTCCGGTCTTATGAAGAAGTAAAAAATTGGATCGATTCGTGGATTCAAAAGATGATCAATTTTTTCGACGCGGGATTCGTACGCTATCCGAAAGATGGGAAAAAGTAGTGGCCAGCGACAATATGGACAATACTTTGAATCATAAATGTATAACCAGTTTTTTACAATAAAGCCTCGAATTTCGGAAAAAAAACGGCGGAAGCAAAGTTGTACAACTAATATATTTATTGATACAAATCTTCTTTTTTTTTTCAAAAAAGAAGAAATACAAAGTTCGCATGAGAATAAACTAAAAAAAAAGTTTTTAGAAAAATTAAGCCAAAGATTCTCGCTTCGAGAGAATTATTTGAAAAATTTCGTTATATCTTAATAAAGTTAATTCCAAAAATATTATATTGAAATACATATCGAAAAAAGTTAAGTCGTTAATTTGTGTACGTACATTACGTTCTATATCTTCATAATTACTACGCAATGTTAATTTTATAATTATAATCCTGGTTAATAAAACTTGCAGGTAATTTTAGTTCGATTTCTTGAATTAAATATAGAGCACACTTGTTAACATTATTGGATAAAGATTCTAATTGTTTTAAACGCACTTTACAATATTTTGCAGTCCGAGGAAGGTAGTCTTCTGCATTACAATTGCCGCTATGTAAGTTCTTCGTTTCTTCACCGATGGAGTTGAATCGTGAGCGTCCTCTTCTTTTCGAAGATTTCCGTTGGAATTTTTCTCTTCTTCTTTATATAACAGCAATATTGATTTTGCTCCGTAAGATGTGGTAAAGTGATGGTGATATTTTTTATAACAACAAAGTTAGGTTTCTCTCATTATCGTTGCTAAAATTCGTCTTATGTCCCATCTTGAAACTGCTGCCAGAAGTCGGTGTCGAAATAAATTCCGTCCGCGTTGTGTCCGCCCAATTTTATAAGAAGTTTAAAGATTCCTTCGTTCGTTCTTTGCAAATATGTGAATCGTCTTCGTATGAGAATTGTTAAGACCATACGTTATTGTTAGTAACATATGAAATTAAGTGTTTCTTCTCTCGTCATCGTTATTACGAAACTTAAAAGAATCAAGGATGGAGTACATTCTCATGTACTCCGAATTATTATTTTTTGGACTGGCCACAGTATTCTTACGCCACAGTAATACCAAATCAAGCGAACCAAGATGGCAATCAAAAACACAAAAAATATAGTACTTGTTAACTGAAGCTACGGACGACGAGATTCGAATGAAACGGATTTTCGATAATACCGATGACATCATCTTCCTCTCCGACGCTAAGTGATAAAATTATTCTGCGCGCGCAGAAAAAATGAAAAAACATAAACGTTCCCTAAATTTTTCTTAAAAATTTAAAATAATCTATACACGGAAATCAGAAGGGCAGAGGAGTGAGATAAAACGAGAATAAACAGGAACGATAAGAAATGTTTTGCGATTCCTCTCCTGCATTTTTATAAAATAACAATGGAAGGAATTCGATCGGCCAGAAAGAGAAAATTTTTTCGTAATGAATCATAAGACAAAGAATTGATTTATCTCGCAGGCAGTTTCTAACGAATAAAAATTACTACACTGATAACCTTCGAGTTTTTTTTTCAAAAAAACAAGAAGAAATTTATGAAGCATCTTCGATTTAAATTTATGATTGGGTTTATTGCTTTTTAGAAAATTCATTAATGTTTAAAAAGACAGAGGTAGGACAAAAAAGATGTTAAAGTTGAGTTGGGAAATGGTAATGCAGGAAAATTTATTCGTCTTTCATTTTTCTGAAACTTTTGTTGTATACTCCCAAGGGAAAAAATAACGTGCTGCGAAAATACGGAAATTTATAGAATACAAAAATTAAATATTATTTATATTGATAAATATGAGAAAAGTTTTAAACGAAGGGAGTTATTGTATGTTCAATGTTCGCCAGGATTTTTTTCTCATGATGAGGCAACTCCTGAAGAGGGGAAAACTAACAAAAACCAAGTAATATTGTTAATCAAGCGAGATATAGGAATTTTCATTAAAATCGTATTTTTTCTATTACTGAAAAATTTATTATTTATCAGTCGTAGACTAATATTGCGTGACATTCCTTTCCAAGAAAGAAGATACAAAAAAGCAGAAGGAAAAATTTAAAAACATGAGATTTTACCGTAACAATAAAAATTTTATAGTGTGATAAAAACTTTTCCGGATAACATTGAAAACGAAAACTAAGGGTTTATTAGGGTAAAAACGAAGAGACCGATGCTTTTTATGGAGATAATTTTTACGGTGAAACGGAGCTAGATTAGATATGAGGTTGGTCAATTAAGAAATTTTTGTCGTCTCCTACTTCTCTAAATTTTATGAGAAAATCACTCCTAATAAAGGAAGCGACCAATTACCAAAATTGTTAAAACTTATCGGGTAATGAAGGGACTAGAAACTTTTAGCGATTCTTTTCGAAGAGTGGAATTTTATGAATATCGCTACGAATATTATAAATATCAAGCACTGATCAAGCTAAAGTCGGTAAAAAAATCGGTTAATGAAATAAGGCTCTGCATCGTTGCAAAACGTGGAAGGATAAAAGAAAGCTGTTGGTGCAGCGAGGCGGTTTTTTACCTTATATTATCGGACTTATATCGATCTTATTATCATTAATTATCGAAAAAACGAAATAGTAGGGATAAAACGTTATAATTTTGATGGAAAATCTGGAGAGAATGCACTATCAGTTACATCAAAATCTGACATCGTTGACGGAGAGTTAAAAGAAATAACAGTACCGCAAAATTCGGATAACATCTCGAACACTAATAATACAGCGCAAATTCCCGGAATTATCTAACATGAGTCGATGTGGAGATGAATCGTATTCTTAATTCCAGCTGGCCGTGTGACGAAAGTGAGAGGTGGAAAATGTTCAGAGGCATTATGGCGATACCTACGATTTATTCAAGAAACGCGAAGACAGAAAGACATACATAACGAAAACGAAAATGCAGAAGACAATGCTACATGAGATACCTCCGCTGATAACGAGACGACGAACAATGACGTTTTTCATGACGCAAACATCCGATGTACCGCCATTACATTCCATTAATACCATAAATATTATTACGAAAAATTTCGAAATTTCGAGCGAGCATAATCATATGAAAAGCATCGAGGAAATACTGGAAAGCGTACCGAAATCTTATCATAAGCATGCACACTTACTGATGAAACACTTGTTTCGAAAAGCTGTGCCTGATAGAATTAATTGGGATGAGCATGGAATCATGACTATAGACGTGAAAGAGTATCGTTGACTTAATAAATGATGCAATGCGCGAGAAAGAAATTGTGAAAGCAGCGGGTAAAAATCAGTTTGCATGATTACTCTGTGTGTTGAACATACTTTCTCCACTGCTGAGAAATGAAAGATTATTGTCCGGTGGCAGAGCAAAATAGGACCCGTAAATCATTTACTGCATTCCATGTTCAACCAAATCGATGTATATTTTAATCAAAAACTCGTATCACCACCAAACAACATTTGCACGTACCGGGCGTACATTGAGGCGTTATTAAATTATACTTCATCCGCAAAAACCTCTCATCTAACTTCTTGCTTATGGGACGCAGATATCCCTGGTTATATGGACGACACATTAGACTCATCAAATCCAAATATAGCGCTCGAGAGACGCGCGCAATACATTCAAGGAAATTGTGCTCTACTATAGATCTCATTGGTCATCTTCACTGCGACGTTTTCAAGATAAATTTTTAATTAACAGAGTGGAAGTTAGAGATTCATACGTTCGAAAGATTCATTTTGTCTTGGAGAGTAAAATGATATCGAAAATACGCATTCTTCATGCTAGTGAAAAGAGCAAAAATAAGCCTGGGTGTGCTATTCGCACACGCTAGAATGTTGAGTAAAATTACCGCCAAGTATCTCCTTATGAGAGTTAAAACATTCACGATACATGCAGGCGTCGTGGGGGAATCGATAGACATGGAATACTCGGATACCTGCCGAAACGAATAATAGTCGGTTTTGTCGATAACAAGGCGTTTAACGGCGATAGAAAATTGAATCCGTTTAATTTCAAAAATTACGGTATGATTTTCTTTTCGCTGTACGCCGATTTGGCATGCAAATTCCTAGTAGACCGATGCAACCAAATTTTTCGAAAGATGAGCTCTATATTGAAGCTTATCATACATTATTCTCGGGAACCGGTATTCACTTTCTGAATGAGGGTAATTTTATAAGTAGAGACGATTATACCAATGGCTACACTCTTTTCGCTTTCGATCTTACTCCAGATCTATCCGTTAATTGTGCAAGACATTGGAATCTCGTAAAACACGGAAGCTTACGATTAGAAGTGAGATTCGAAAAAGCTCTTTCCGTGATTATTAATTGTATCATCTATGCCGAATGTGATAACGTTTTAGAAATCAACTCCTTGCATTAAGTCATTGTCAACTTTTCCGGTTAGCTCTGGCTTCCGCGAGAAAATTATTTTCCTCCACACTACATATTTTTTTCTCATCTAATTGGACACGCGAGATGACGAAAAAAGCTTCAATCTTGTTTGCGACATTGAGGCCAGCGTTTCGTAAAACGACGTAAAAAAAATAAAGCAAATTCGAATATCATAATGGATATAGTCATCGACATACAAGGTTTTCGCGATGTTGAAGAAAACTTTATTTCGAAAGAGTCTTTATTTCGAAGTCGCGGTTCTAGCGACTAATGCGACGATCACCGAACACTGGATTATTACACTCTGCCCATTTGACGATTTACCCGAGAGAGTAAGACGAGAAAACAACTGGCTTATTCGAAATTATCATGGAATCGAATGATTCGATGGAGACGTCAATCTAAAAAAATTTTACGATACATTTACACGACATACATGCTGCAACTATACGAGAGGACGAGAGAAGACACGCTATCTGAGTAATCTACTTTTTAGAAACGTATATAATCTGGAGGGAATTTCTCCGATTTTCAAAAATCTATCTGATTTCGAAGGTCGTTGATAACGCTGTATCACGGATTTCGAACCAGCGTCGAATCACATTGCGCCTTATGCAACACTTATAAATTGAAACGCTGGCTATACGAAATAGCAGCAAGTTACAATAGCCTTCCCTCAGAAAATTGGAGCGAGAGCGACGTCGAGAGCGAAAAGACAGACAGTGGGAATTTTTCAATTTAAAAACACAATATTATTCGCAACATTGAAACATGGAGGAAAAATATATCGACAAAAAAGACAAATCAGAGTGAGGACAAAACAAGTGGCAGACAATCAAAAATTCGACTCGCCGACTGGTAGAGATAAAGCTAACATCAGCGTCTCACAATCATCGAGCATTTTTGAGAGCTCCACATCACACACGTCGGCAAAAGAGGTATATTTTGAATTTATACAAACATTTCCTCTCTTACGCTCTCTGACGATGAAAAATGAATTCGTTGGAAGTTTTAAACGCATTACATCTCAGTATTCGACATGCGAGGATCCTGCCGATCAACTGCCGAGAGTATGGACGAGATCAACTGCCATTATCGCTAACACGGACAATCACAATCGACCTGGTGAACACTGGATCGCCTTCTACGATGAACGTGGAACAAGAACGTATTTTGGTAACTATGGCTTGTCACCCTTAGATCCAAGATTTCTCTTACGATTTCGAAACTCCACTATATATAGCTGGAATACAACAACGCTACAAGGAATATTTTCTCAAACTTGCGGACAATACTTCTGTGTATTTCTACATTTTATGTGTAATGACTATAATCTTAGCTAGTTTCTTAATCTGTTTACCTTTGTAAGCGAAATGATCGATTAATCGTACACTTATTTCATAAAATTTTTCTTCATTGTAAACATAAATTCGTAAATTCTCGTATTGTATACCGTCTGTGTTCAAACGTGTATTTTTTCAAAAAAATAAAATAACTACTCCATGTAATATCCCTTTTAAATAAATGTTTTGTACTTGTAAATATCATCTGTTTCTTACTTCTATCCTCCCTACCCTCATTTACAATAGACATTTTCCCCCGTATTACAGACTTAGATAATGTACATTAAATACATAAAATATAGAAAGAATTTTTTTAAAGTAATGCTCGAAGAGATGTCGCGCCTGTTCGTTTCTATTTTATCTCCCCCATTTTTTCTAGCAAAAGCAAGATTCTCTCTAGACTTCCAAATTTTCGTATAAGATCTCATCTTTTATAAATAAAAAACATTCACAAACGCCAACACGTCGGAAACATTGTGCTGCGCCAACAAAAAATGACTGTCCGCTATTCATGCTCAGTGTTTGTACTCCATCCTCACGACAAAAAATGCTACAGACCCACTCACCATTTTTTCGGACTTTACCCTCCATTTTGTCAAAGATCCTGTAGCACTTCCCTTCTCCATTCACCTCGCGAATAGGTACAGTGCGAGCCAATCAGATCTTTGGGCAAGTATAGGGCGAACCAATCAGAATATACCATTTAATTACCCTATCCCCACCCTTCACTCCACAACCAATCAGAGCACGTCCTTTTCCTGACTCACCCGTCTAGGCCACGCCTATGGCACCGGGGAGACGTGGAGAGGTTTGTTTTTGACGCCTCATGGCTGCTCACATACTACTTATGTATGGAATAGGAATGACAGTATTTAACTACTGTATTTATAATTACAAAAAACGTATGTATTTTGCCAAGTCTTTATAAAAAGTTTTTTCACACAATGGAAAGCAAAATAATAGTGTAGATCTTTTTTTCTCTGCCAAAATTACTTGTAAATACGGGATGTATAAATAATAAGAAAACCATATACTATGTATATAGAATCTCAAAATGTGACATTCCTTTACAGACAAACTTCAGTGAATATGATTAAGATATTTTAAAAGATTAGACGACGTCATTCATTGATTGACGATTTCGCGTCATTCACTCTTAGTCAGCCCTCGAATGCAACCTCACGCGATACAGCATTTATGTTTCGACACAGAATGTGTTCTACTCGAAAATTTCTCCAATAAATGTTACATGTGGCTTCTCAGTAAAAATAAGTAAGTTTTACAATTAATATTTTTCTTTAATATTTATAAATTACATCATCCTCTAACTTAAGGCCACATCTCATAGTGCAGCAAAAATGTCACTACTCGTTTGATTGATCATATTAATCATATTTAGTTAAATTGGATTAAAGGTTGTAAGAGTTGATACGTCTTATACCGACATTGTAAATAGATAAGTATGCAAAAGGCATTCAGTTACCGGAGATTTGAATCTGTGTCTCTCTTGTGCTGGATATATAGGAAATGTTGGGATTCTTAATAGTGATCGGCAGCTCGAGGAAAGATGGAATATCACCGAGAATAAGATTCGTCGACTGAACGACGGATAGATTGCTTCGAGTGATGTTATAATCGATAGATCTAGTGAAGTCACCGAGGACAAATATATCGGTTCTGTAGGCGATATGATTGACTACAATATGATCGGCTAGACATTGTTATCGAATTGAAGAATAATGTTGTCTAGAGCTCTAACCTCCTTCCGAGAACTGAGGTCTATGTAAGGTTTCTCGTGCCATCTAGATTCTGTGTAGTTTTTTCGAATGGGAGCATTATTATCGAGTAATTGTACCTATCCTTGTTTATCTATCTTCATCAATGGTATGTAAATTTGCATGCCATCGCTGCTTTCTGTCGACTAAATCATAAATTGAGTCTGCGTGACTGCCTTTGTTTTGTTCAATTTTTTCACGCTTTCAGTTAGGGATTTCTCAATTTTTTCTTGCTCTTTCTGAGGAGTAATCAGGATAAACTGAAAGTTTTTGTCTTCTCTGATTTAGCAAATTAATATAGCGATATCAATCATTTACATGATATTTACGTTTGACGTAGTGGCGGTGGTTAAATTTTTCTGCGCTTTATATGAGGCCTGAGATTTTTTGACGGAAGAATTGAAAATTGTGGAAGTTTGTTTCAACTGAGCGACTGTCTTGACGATTGGCGAATTTATATTGATGATAGCAACGACCGACTGGCGACTGCTTTGTTTGAGCATTTTGCACCGTTGACACAGTCGGCTCTTGCATTTTCGACGATCTTCTGAGTACGACGATTTTCTGAGTTTGAACCTGCGGCCAGTTCGAGGAATTATGACATTTTGCACGACATGATGGCTTTGCCCTTTGGCTGCACTTACAGTATCGTTGTTATCGTTTGGTGCGTATCGCTCAGCGAAACAACGCCTTGAATTACAACATTACAATGTTGATGTAAAAAGTGTCCAGTGAGAAATGACTAATTGAATTGATATTAAATTGACAAGGATACGAGGTCAATTTAAAATCAATTACATATCTAATTGTCGGTCATTTCTCGCTGGGTTAGAACCTTCGTTCCAATTTAAATTAAGTATAACGAATATGAAATCCAAACGAGTGGTTCATTCGTGTTACATTGCGAGATATGGCTTTCAGCTAGAAGGTGATGGAATATCAAAATAAAAAATATTAATTTTTAAACTTACGTATTTTTTCTGAGAAGCCGCATGTAATTTTTGGAGAAACTTTTTGGGAAAGGTTTTGTATTAAAACGTGAGTACTGAATTGCATTAGAGGACTGAACTGAGACTGAATGGCATGAAATAGCATTATATAAATCTTAAAAAATTCCTGAATATATATTCTCCATGTTTGTTTATAAAGAATTATCACATTACGATTCTATAATAGTCTAAGATTTTATTATTATAATATTTATACACACCAAGATTGCGTTTCGATATTCATTGCCAGTACTAAAAATTTATGATACACGTAATGTGTACTATAGATTTGAAATACTCACAATGAATATCGGAACGCAACCCAAACACATACATTAAACTTAGCAGAGAATAAGAGACCAACGTGAAATGTCTTTTCGATCTATTGCATGAAAAATTATGTACAATATAAAAACTTACAAAGAAAAGTAAATCAAATAAAAAAAAACTAAAAAGAAAAGAAAGGTATTCAAGAAATAAGTATATGCTGTTAACAAAAGCAATATTAACCGCCACTAAGCAGCAAAAACTGTAATTAAGGCTCTCTGAAATTAAAATAATTTTTTTAACTCTATAAGATAATAATTTATAACTCTGTAAGATAATAATTTAGAAATTAATAAAAAAATGAAATCAATTAATTTGGCTGAGAGATTTAATTACAAATCTGAGAACATAGAGGGATGTTCATCAGCACTAAATAAATGCAAAAAACATGTATTTTGTCATGCGTTTGTTTTATACAATACAAATTTTCGTTTGTTTTATACAATACAAATTACAGTTGAGAATTAAATGTCTAGCAGGATGTTTGAAAATAATGATAAATCTTTCATATAAGGGCAGAATAGACTAAACTGAGAAGAAAAGTCCTTTACCATTTTGTAATTTTCGCAATAGTTAACAAGATATTAATTGATAAAATTGCCGAAAATCTTCAATAGTTTTTTACTCAAATATTATCAACTTTACAGAAAAACTGCAAGAGACAAAAATTGTTTATTTTCTTCTCATAGAACTCTAAGAATTTTTTCAGAATTTTTTTAATATCATATTTTCTCAAAATGTTACCATCTTACTAATTTTCGGCAATTTTTAGTAATTAATATCTCGTTAACCATTGCGAAAATTGCAAAATAATAGAGGACTTTTCGACTCAGTCCACTCTATCTATACAAAAGCCAAAACTTTGCCAAAACTTATGGGACACTTATATATATATATATATAAAAAATTTATATATATATAATAATTTTTAACAGATGTTTACTAAGGAAAATAATATTATGAACTCACAAACAGAATCAAGCATGTTTTTAAATTGTCAAACATCTATTTCAAATACAAATAATTTTACGAAATTTTCATCTGGAACAATAAATAAGCCAGCGTGTTATATTGAGAATGCCATCAATCCGAAAAAAAAATATCACAACATTTTGTAATACAAAAAATTTTGTATCACAATGTACATTTTCAAATCGATTATTTCAAATACTTGTAATGATATAGAATCAACATCAATACTTATCTCATCGATATCAATGAATAATGATTCTTTATATACTCAAAAAGAATTTATTAATTTACAAGAAAATACAGCCACATTATTTTCTGTGAATCCTGCATCATCAAATATACTTCTATGTCGTCACACACTGTTAGAAATATAAACATGAGCTTCCTTTATATGTAAATGAAACTTATGGTTATAAACGTAATTAAAAGTAATAAATAATTTAACTGAAAATTAAGTTATAGTAGTTACTTAAATTTCATAAATTTTCATGAAAAATACATTAAATTTTATGTACATGTACACAAATATACTTTTTAGTTATAAATACATTAAATTTAATGTAATATCATGAAATTAAATTCAAATTGTGTAACTTAAAAGTTAATAAAATTTAAGAACATTTCTAACAGTGCAGTTCAATTCAAATACGAATAAATGTTATATATAATCCATCAGCAGTATATAAATCGCATACATTAGTACGTGACACTTCACACGCTCAAGATGCATCCATTTGCACTAAAGGATCCACATCATCTTCATTTAAAAATTCTGAACAATCGGGCACATTGTCATATCAGCAACAATGCGTTAACACGTTAAATTTATCAGGTTTTTTTCATGGACAAGTATATCTTACCTATATTGCATATATATTTTACACATAGAAGAGAGTTGTCGAATGCGTATCACTTAACCTATTTTTTATTATATTTTCCATTTAACATTGTTTTATAAACATTAGAAATTATAACTTGAGATTTTTCGGACGCTTATTATTACATGTTTAACTTTCCACCAGTAACAAATTAATTTGTTAAGTCTTTATGTAATATGTTGAAAAAGGTACAATACGATTTAAGCCGATCGCTTAATCCTACCTATAGTTTTTTTTTCATATAGTATTTTTTCAGTTATATTTATATACATATAATACTAA
>NW_017259186.1:292563-308820 GCF_001594045.1 Atta colombica
AACTTAGAAATTTCAGAAACATTTTCGGTAATACTATCGAAAAACACATATTAATTTTTTAACAGTAACATTTTTTAAAATTATTTTATTCTAAATCCATTAGATTTGATTTAACATATCTGTTAAATTTTTAGATAGCTAATGATTATTTCGAAGCTGATAATGATAAAGTATGTAATAATAAATATACAAATTAATAAATAAATAATTTCAAATTATTTTTAAATAACTTTTCGTAATTAAAAAATTTTATTGTAACTATTATAGGAAGAATTATTAACTCAAACTGTGGTTTTTATTTGCCTAAATAAAAAAAGATATACATTCAATTAAAATTTAATATAAATCACAATTGGAAGTTCTTGGTTCGAGATATTTCTTCTCGATATTTATGGTTCTAGTATTGCTAATTATTCAGCTTCTGATAAAAGAGGTAATCGTCCACCTATCAATCAACAGTTATACAAAGGATTATTTGGTAAGATAATTTGGTATAATTCAAAAATCAAATTTTCAATGAATTATTAAATAAATACTTTTACTTTTTGCAAGAATGGGTCAATAATTGTAATCATGATTGCAATCATGATTGCAATCATGAGAAAATTTATGTCTTTTTGCGTGCTTAGAATCTAGAATCTATTCCATACTAAAGAATACAAAAATATAGAAGAAAGAATTAAAGAAAGATATAAAACAAAAAAAAATCAACAAGTAATGAAAAAAAATAAAGTATAACTGTAAACCATGTTTATGAAGCTCGAGTTGCGTGGCAATCGCACAGTGATAGCGATCCCACTTTTCATCAATCCCTGATGCAATTTTTCCGGAATTTTTATAGGAATTATGACACCTACAAAAAATACTGAGAAAGTTTATATTCTTTTTAGAACATTTAGTATGCAATTTCTGCTATAAAAAATATGTAACATTTCTCTATAACTCTATAACTCAATATAATTTCTAAAAAAATATTTTCAAATTCTAAAATTTTATCAGAAATTATAGAATGAACAATTTTAGAATACCTTCTGTGACGAGTGTCAAAGAAGCGTCACATCACATAAAATATTGCAATAAAGAAATAAGCAAAATACCTTTTTACTGAAATTTGTGACATGTTTATTATTCATATATAGGTTAATATTCATAATCCGATTTCACATATTCAATTTCATCTTACAGATATCTTAAAATGAAATGGCCATAAGGAGCATCTATGTATAAGATAAATTTTACGTTATTTAGATATAAGATCGGTCTACGAATATCGCAATTATAGTTTTATAAAAATTCATTAATAAAATCGCGGCTGAGGTTGATAAAAGAAAGAAAAATTGAGAGGTTCGAATCCTGGCTGAGGTAATATTTTTCGCAATAAATGTTTTACTTTCTTTCTTTCTAATTTAATTTAGGGAGGATTATTAGCGTTTCAGAATGATTGTGTTGAAACCGAATATTATCGGCTCGCAATTATATCTGGAATAAATTGATTTAATAAAAAGAATATATAATGTATTAATTGTAACATCCAAAATTTGACCATTCTTAGCGTTCTTTATCGTATTTGATGTATTCACATATACGGTCGTATTTAAAATTCTTAATATAATTATAAATTTCGTTAAATTTTGAATATGTATCTCTTTCATCAATTAAAGACCAAAAATCGGTGCATATAATAATTAATGAAGTATTGTTAAAATTTTTTGTGTGGATTATATATACTTTTATAAACGTAACTAATCGATGTGACTGTGTAAGTAAAACGTGCGATGGATGTATATTTGCGCCAATCGTGCCTCTTTTCTCTTTATTTTTATGAAATTTATATTTTTCTGAAATTTATATTATTACATTAATTATCAGTAAACGATTAAGACAAATAATACATTCTTATATGATTATTGCAATTAGTCGTTTACTTTTAAATCAACAATTGTAGGAAAAATAATGATTCAATGATATGCGTCCAACTTAATCGAATTGAAAGATCAATATTTTTACATGTAAATAAAATTTTATTACTTTAAAAAAATGGAAAAAAAAATGTTTTTATAATGATGTGTTTATCATAAATGTATTTAATATCAATCAATATTTTGTTTTAAATACTTATAACTATCATTTCAATGTATGTAAGAATTCTGATAATGAACTAAATTCCGAAAGAGATAATTAATAACTATCCAGACAGCACAACGTCCATTAGACGTCCAAATCTGGTTTTTATTTAATCCGATGAACGTCTATGGACTCTTAGTACGAATTTTAAAAACATAGGAAACGCAACGTACAAAATATGTTCACATTTGGACATTTTAAAAATGTTCATCTCATGCAAAGAATTTTCTAAATCTCGCGATGTGTTGTTTTCGCTGACTTGACAAATGAAAATTTTTTTTAAGATCGCGAGAAGTTTTGTTAGTGTGTATGGACATCTTCTGAACGTCCCATGGACGTCTCTAGAACATCTGTGTTGTGTTAAAAATTTTCAACGACACAAAAGTCTGTACTGCATACTGTTTAGGTATATTATGGTACATTACTCATACCATATCAATACGGCATACTATCGACAAGAGAAAAACTGTGGAGAGCTCTAGTCGAAGACGAAATATACACTGATAACTGTATTGTAAAAGTATTGTAAAAGTATAATTTCCTAATCTGAAAATAGTTATAATATTAAGATTAGACAGTAACTAGATGTTCAGTTAAACTACACAAATTTCTATCAGATTCATATTGAACAGATGTATCATAACTATACATCCATGATTATATAGATATTCGTGGATCATCGAAGTTTTCATCGAATTCTTGTCGAGCACACACCTTAGTCACTTAGCTGCGCATTTAATAGATAAAAGCAAAAATTTATAAAAACGATAAATTTCTCATGACTGAGAGATCTGAGAATAAAGTTGCATCAATATGCGACGATTGAAATCAAATAGACAAAGATCCCGATGATCAAAATGACATAACCTCACATATTGGTCATCTACAAATACTTACACAGGAAAAATCAGCTAATGAGGATACAATACTTAGCAGTACACTTAACAAAGTGATACAGAAGAGAAAAATTCCTCTTCTTATCGAGTGGCAAATGCAATAAGTTAAATCCAATTCCTAATCTAAGTGTAGCTAGGAATATTTCTAATGTCGTGTGTAGATGAGTCACCCATTATCATAACAACCCAACAGTTGAATATGGTGAAAGAACTAAAGGCAAAAATTAACAAATTAAAAGAAGAGAATAAAAGACTACAGAAACTTAATCATGAAAATAAAGAAAATCAAGAAGAAGTTGCGAACATACTCACGCACAATAAATTCGAAATACTTTCTAATAAGGCTGTAACACAATCATCTCAAAAAGAAGACGAAATGGATTGCTAAGAAACGAATTTTCTATTTCAATTAAGAAGGAAAAATAGTCAGGATATGATTCATAATAAGAAGACAGAAACTTATCAACCAGTAGCAATTTAAAAAGAAGAGAGAGAATGCTCAATCTAAGGATCAACAGACTCCTCTTCAATAGATGCAAAGAAAGAATAAACCTCCATTGATCAACATCCTATATCAAAAGACCCTAAGGACATAATGCAACTATTAAAAGTAAATATGAAAGATTTGAATAATTTTTTTATTAAGCGAATTAATAAAACGGTAAGCATATTTTACAAATAGAGTCGTTAAACACAACTTTAAGTAGGCTAAAGAATTTTTAATAAAATGTAATACAAAATTTTATATTTATACTACTAAATCAGAAAAATCAATAACTTTATTATTGAAAGACTTAAATAATTCATATGAGGAAAGAGAAGCATTAGAAGAGCTAAGATCTCTGAATATTAGTAATATGGAATTTCAAAAAGTAATAAGATTTTCCACAAACAGATCCAAATTAGATAAAATAATACTACCTATATTTATAGTATTATAAATTTCATCTATAAGTAAAGTAAATAATTTGAGAAAATTTAAATATCTTTTCCATCATGTGATTCACTGGGATACAATGATACAAAAAGACGTAATGCAATGTAAGAAATGCCAGCGCATAGGCCACACATTCAAATTGTAACCTTCCGTATAAATGCGTTAAATGTAATAATCAACAAATCGGGGGAATGCAGCTATCCACTGGGTACACAAATAAATAAAACGAAATTATTCTGCATAAATTGCAAAGATTACGATCACCCTGCATCGTATAGAGGTCCTAAAATAAGTCAAAAATAAAAAAAGATTAATTGATCTAAATCTAAATTTAAACAATAAAAATAAAAATACTAAAAATAACAACAACAACTCACTAAAAGATAATAAAACTTTACATTATATCAGCATAAGCGAGATGTGGAAAAAAGGAATTTATCCCGAATCTTAACAAGCTATTTATCATATTAGAACTACACAAGCCAGAAAACTATTACATAACAGCGAGCGACCTAAACGCCAAACATGTAAACTGGAAAAACGCAAACAATAATCCCAGAGGCATTACACTAAAATCTTGGATAGAAAATAATAACTTAACTTATAAAATCAGATTATTAAGTATTAGATATCCCTCTTATTTTAACGGCAACTTTTATTTAGATATAGTAATAGTTGGCGCAAGACATTTCATAATATCGAAAATGATAATGATCTAGAAAATGATAATGATCTAGAAATGATCTTCCTTGTGATAGCGGTCATGAAGCAGTCAAATATAGTGTATCCCTCAATAAAGAAACAGGGATTGAATTATTCCATTAACATAAAACCTAAATATAATTTAAAAAAACAAACTGGGAAAAATTTAGTAAAACGCTACAACAAAATATACTAATATTATCCCTAATGACAGAAATTTATCAGTGCAAGAAATACATCAATACCTTAGAGAATCAGATGATAAAATATTGGAAACCATGGAAAAAATCGTACCTAAGATAAAAGAAAAAGATTCAATTAACCCTTACATAAATGATAAAATAAAAAAAACTAAAAAAAACGAAAAATAAACTACTTACAAAAATACATCACTTCCAAAGGAAATGACGCAATTAACACTCAACGATTGTTATGTTTAAAGAACGAACTTAATGATATCAGAACAGACCTAAAATTAGAATTATTATCTTCGATTAATAACTATTGGAAAGATAAAATAGGAAAAATTCTTAAAAACGATTCTGCAAACATGTTCCCCCAACTAAACAGTATTTTCAGAAAAAAAGATTTAGCTAAAATAGCTACTTTAAAAATTCCATCTAAGTCACTCATATTAAACAATGCTGAAATTGATATTTCTAATTTGAAAAAGGACAAAAATGATCATATTCTCATAAATAAGATAAGTTAAATATCATAGGAGCTTTGCTAGCATAAACAATAAACTACTGATAATAGACCGCAACTCTACAATCTGATTGATGAAAAAATTAAATCAAAGACCAAGTAGAAAATGAAAGAACGAATAATTCAGCATTAGGTATTCAATAATAAAAATACAGCCGACGACCTCCAACATGAAGTTTATAAAAACTATTTTATTAATACTTTAGATTTATCTAAAAAATTCTATCTAAGAAACTGAATAAGAAAAAATCCTTTGGTCTGGATGATCTTAATATAATTTTCAAAAATATATATATATATATAAACAGCCAAAGTGGTTGCAATCCAAAAAAAAAAAAATAAAGATAAAACTAACCCATCAAGTTATAGACCCATAAGCCTTCTGCCAAACATTAGCAAATTATTTGCAGCAAATTGAGACAATTATCAATGATCATATTGTAGCTTTCTGCAAAACTAACGAAATCATACCAGAAAGTTTGGCTTCAACATAAACATTCCACTATCCATGTAATTAACAAACTAATATCGGATATAAATGGGCGCTTAATAATAAAAAATATCTGGGTGCATGATAGATCTTGAGAAAGCCTTTGATATTGTATGACTAGACAGATTAATATATAAATTAATAAAAAAGAACCTTCCAGAACACTTAACTAAAATCATGATAAATATGGTCTCTAACAGATCGCTAATAACAGCATAGGGAGATACTCTCTCAAATAAGACATTTCAAATTAACAACGGATTATAACAGGGCACAGTGAATTCACCTATATTGTTTAATATTTAAGTGGTTTTAAAAATATTCGAATTAACTCAATCAAATAAGCCTCAAGCTATTGCATTCGCGGATGATCTGATAGTATACTCGGTGAACAATTGGCCTTCCAAAATCCAATAGACGTTACAAGAAACATTCAGAAAACTAGAATACTATTATCCATACATGGAAATTACAAATATAGACAAATGTGAAACGATATTACTTAGAGCAAACTTAATGTATGCGAACAACAACGTAAGGAAAATATATAAAACATTTCACATTGAGAGCGCCCCAATGGATAACAAAGAATCCTTCATAAAAAGTCTGTCAAATATCTTGGAATCAATCTCGATGAGAGATTGCATCATAAAAACCCATGTGGATATATAGTTGATGAAAGCCACTAATTCATTCATGCAACAAAAAAGACTATTTTACTCCAAATATACCCAAAGATTAAATTAATCTGCTATCAACTACTAGTTAGGCGATAATTACATACGGATGTCCTATATGGTTCAATATGAGTGCATCTCTTATGGAGAAGATCCGATTATTTGAAAGAAAGTGCTTACGCGCTTGTCTAAATACATATAGATCGAAACATACGGATTACACAAAATATGTTAGCAATAGTATCTTGTACAGTAAAACTAATATTCCTTGAATACAATTTCATAATTAAATTAATTCGCGATCACTACTTTCAAGCCAGCGAGCAAGATTAAAGAAAATAGTCTAATATATGGCGCCTTGTACCCAAATCCAATATATTACGAAAAAGTCTTGTCATCCAGTTTCCTCCGGAAGCATTTCTATATTTGGATCAAAAAGGACGCCTTTATTCAAGACGAGCGTGATATATAGCGATGATACCACTGATATATGATTATCCTAATAATAAAAAATTTGGATATTCCCCACATTCATCAAGCGCTGATCCTAATATTAAATGCCGTTATAAATACAAAGCAAAATCTTGTTTTCTGATTGATTGCAGAGGGTCGTACGACGCACGTCGAATCCAGTGTGAATCCAGCATCAGGCTTAAGTCCCCACAGTACAGAGAAGTACATACAATATGGACACTGAGCATCGGCATCTTTGATACAGTGGATCCCAGGTTATAACTCGTCGCCATGTTGTGGGTTGGAAAGGCACTTATAAATTTGAGTTTTTGTAAAGCTACAGAATGATTTTTCTAAAAAAAAAAATAATTCGGTCGTGTCATGAAATTTGTTTATAGCGAATATATTTTTGAATCAGAATCATATAATAATTTAATACATATTAATGAACTCATTATATAATAATATTAAATAGTAATAAGTAAATTAAAAATAATAATTGATTAAATACTTATAAAAATTGTAATTGAATAATTATGTATGAAAAAATAATATATTGCTTAAAAATTGTAATTAAATGTGAAGTTGTAATTTAATTATATACGTACACACAAACGCACGTCCGCCCGCACATACGCACATGCATGCACGCATACTTTATTATGAGAATACTTTATCATACAAATATAACAGTCTACACAATATAGCATCTCCGAAAAAATTTGATTTAATTTTTTAGTAAAACTTAATTTTATTAATCCTTTGTCATATTTTTCTCTCATAAATTAAAAGAAATTAAGCTTTGTACGATGTATTACGGTTCTTACCCGTAGTACTCATGTTTGACCCGATTTCTTTAGCACAAGTCTCACACAATATTGTAGGAGAAAGGGTTAATTATATTTTATGGGAAGGAAATCCAGCTAACCTAACCTAACCTAACTTAGCCTGCAATATTACATTGCTGAAGGCAGCCATTCCTGGTTGGAAATAGATGCATGCACACTAAAAATTGGGATCACATAAAAAGTGCAGTGTCCATACTGTATTTTTACTGTGCCTAATGTGTATTTATCGCGTATCGCGTAACCGTGTAATCAGAAGCGATCTGTGTTGTGATTTTGCGTTTTATTAATTGTTGATTGGTTACGCGATATGCGATACGCGGTAAATATATCACATGGAGCTTCACCCTGAGGATGAAATTACTCGATGCGGAAAAAAGCTGCAGAATAGAAAATGCATCATTGAAACCAATTAGTGATATTCGGAACAATGCAAAATAATGCTAATTGATTGACGCATTCTCTATTCCGCAGTCTTTTTCACACCGTGTAATTTCACCTTAAGGGTATTTATCCATGCAACGGAATAGTATAAAGATGCCTTTTCATGCTGACGATCAATGCACATTTTTAGCGTCAAAATAAGTCATGTGATTAAAATTAATGCTTGATATTCATCAATTTCTATCGCGTGATTTATTTTGACGCCGAAATGAGCGGCATGAAAAAGCACCTTTCGTGGAACGAGATCGGAATCAATCACAAGAGGTTTGTTTGTATTGTATTGCTCTAATATGCTTAAATAATAGCTCCTATCACTCTAATGCGATTATTAGAGTGAGTAAGAATTATGGCAGGAGCATATTAGAGCATGTTGGAGTATGCGACGCGAACAAATTTCAGCATTCCGCACCAATTGCAGTGAAAAGATTTTATAATGTAATTACTTCTTGGAGATAAAAAGAAAACAGTTGTTCGTTTTGTCTCTCAGGAGCTGCTCGGGATCGAATAAACTCAGCACATTTAAAATGTAGGATTCTCACTATGTACGACATCCATACGACATCCGACTTTCATCATAACAAGAAGGCCTGGTCTACAATCAGTCGGAAGACGTTGTCGTATATTGTATGGTGGAAATAAAAAGATATGCTCATTTCTCGAACACATTTTCTGCGCAATGACTGAAATCTGTCACCTTCACGCATGATTATATAATACATAGTAACACAAGTGTCAGTCATTCAAAGTGTTAGTTTTATCAAAAATAAGTTTAAAGTTAATTTAATTAGTCTTTTAAAAGTAATCTTTTAAAAGTTTTGTTATACAGATTTATATTTTATTTTTATTTTATTTGCTATGCCGTCGTGTTCAATAAAAAACTGTCAATAAAAAGCTGCATAATAACTCGCACAAAAAATAAGTTATTTATGCTTTCCAAAAGAAGAAGAATTAATCGAAAAATGGAAAGTTTTATATAAAGAGAATGTTAATCCTAAAATTGATATATATATAATAAATTTATGAAAGTAAAAAAATAATTGAAAATATAAGAAAATTTATTAAATAACTTTTTGTAGCTCATATCTATTTTCAACACTTTCATCCTACACAATTTGAAAATATAAGAAAATTTATTAAATAACTTTTTGTAGCTCATATCTATTTTCAACACTTTCATCCTACACAATTTGAAGATAGATTTGAAGATAGATGGTGCAGAATTTCCCCCTTGTGGACTGCCACCTCGTGGTGAGGGGGCTTCCCTTTAGGTTCTCTTTGTGGGAGGATATAAGAGCAGTACGGATTTTTCTGTTAAATAGGAGGAGTCTGTAAACCGGATCCGGCATCCCAAGGGAATCTCTCTCCTTCGAAGCGGGGACTCCTGAGCATCTTGTTCTCGTTAGGATGGATCCCCAATGTGCCGGTGGCGGCCCTGATTTCAATGGTACAGTATTGTTAGAGGGAGCATTGCCACTTGGGAGGAAGATGGATGAATACTTGTCCGCAGGGGGGGGGGGTGTATAGTTTTTCAATCATATGATAGGAAGGAAGAGTCCCCGAGAGTTCCTTAACTCAGTGCACTGGGGATTCTCTGTCGATGAGGTGCGGACTCTGTCCGTAGAGGAGATCGAGGAGTCGCGTGGACTTATTCCACGTCTTTCCTGGAGAAGGAGCTGCGTGGCCGCTCGGCGCATATTCCGTCCGTGATACGTGTCCGGTGTATCCACGACGGCGCCCTTTCCGAACCCGAGCACCGGGAGATGGGAATGCATGCTGGCTGTCACGGTGGCTAAGGTCCGAAAGGGGCGCCGCTTTTCTGACTCGACCTATCCGTGACGCCATCTTCATAGACGGAGGTGGGGGACCTCCGAAAACCGCGGGAGTGGGGCTTGCCTCGCCCGCAGTGAGTAAAGGATTAGAGACCAGTGCACCCGATGTAACATTCCTAGTGCCCACTCCATATCGACCTCTTGGGAGAACTCGGGGCCCTCTCTAGGTCATGTTTCTGGGGAGATGAGGGCACGCCCAGTCGGAGTCATCACGGAAAAAGGGATCAACCAATAATGGCAGAACCAAAACTAAAACTATACCAATCGCGGATGGAGATCGCAAAGGGTGAAGGGGAAAAGATGGAAGTCCTTCGTAAGGCGCGTCTTGACCCTGCTAGTAGCAAGGCCAGGGCCGAAGTAGCCTCTACAGTCGCCAAGATCACCACTGGCTGTAACGAACAGCTAATATCGAGCTGCGTCATCAGTCTCGAATCGCTCGGGAACAAGGAAGATCGCAAGAGATTGGCCTCCTTTGTAATATTCTCTTCGGAGGAGGAATCCTCGAAGAACGTAGGAGGCCAGACCCGCTCACGTAGGGAAATTTACGGCCGAAACCAGGGCTAAAATTCTGGATGGATCATAGGGCGGTCCTCGATCCAGCAGTTAAGATCATCTCCACGTCCGCGAAAAAAGGAAAGGGCAATCGAACTCGCGGAAGAATACGACGAGCAGGGCTGGAAGAAAGAAAGAAAAATACTCAATCGAAAGTTCGTGTACCTTCACTGCCGGAATATTCTCCTTGAGAGGGAGAAGGAGGATACGGCCTTTTGCACGATGACTGAACGGAGCGACGACCTATGTTGGGAATCAGCTATGGTCGGGCCAAGAGAGCCCGACTTCTACTTTAAAAGTAGTTAAACCCGTCGACCTAATGAAAACGCGGGGGCGATCTGCTCCGGGGGGTGAATCCCTCCGGAGGATAGGGAACCTTGCGTTCCAATGGTGGCGATCGAGGAGGACATGAGGGCACCGTACTTCAGGCCGCCTCTGCAGGGAGTTGTAAAACAAATGAATTCCCTGGCGAGGATAGAGTCGCATCCGTTGGCGGGAGGCCTTCCAAGGTCAAACTTCCAGGGAGAGGGGGGGCAACGAGCGAGCGATATGGGGCGCTCTTGAGCGTCTCTTCCCTCGTCTTCTGTGAAAGATGGACGTGATCCCCACAGTGCCGCTGCCAAAAAAATTGGCCATCAACTGAGCGGCCCCCCCCTCGCTCAATCGATGGAGGGGAAGGGATCGTTTTTGGAGGTGAATCCGGGGCAGAGAGGGAAAAAAAACAATCCCTCCTTCTTCTCCTCAATGGGGGACGCGCTGCTTACCGCGACTTCAAGCCTCCCTCTCGCCGGAGGTAGTGAGTGCAACGCAGGCATAGCCCCCAATGATCTGGAAAAGTCGTTTCTAAGGTAACCAAAAGAACGATTGCCAAAACCAAGAGGACCAAGGCGGCATCAACCGTCCGCATAGGAGAAGACCTCCTCCTACTAAAGCTGGGGGAGATGTTTCAAGAAGAGGGTGCTCTCGAAGGGCGCATCCTCGGTACACCTCTCATCGGTACGCCTCTCTTCCTAAGCTGCCCTATCTAGCCCCCCCCCTCCACAGCTGTAATCTCAATTACGTGCGCGGATGTGATGAGACTCGCGAGGATGAGAATTAGCCTCGCCGAGCTGGAAATGGAGGATCTTAGACTCAAGAAGGCTGTTACAGGCACCTTCATTTGGGAGATCCACGGAAAGGAGAACGGAGCGAAGATAGACAAGTTCAGGAGATGCTGGCGGCTAAGTTCCGCGAAGTTTTCGCCACAAGAGACGATGTTAAAATATCTCGACTGTCGAGTTTAGATTAACGGGCCTCGACGACTTGGCCACAACTTTAGAGATGGCCGAGGAAAGCCGCATTAGCGGATGTCCCCCGCAGGACATCAAAGTGAGAGATATAAATAAGACTTAAGAGATATAAATAAGACGTCTGGGGGCATGCTGAATACGGTGCTCAAACGGGTGTGGGAAAAAAAGCGCTCGCAACCCCACGCATAAGAATCGGTCCAGCTGTCGGGTGTTGTTCCCTTGTCGGGGGACTACAATGCTACAGATGCCTGGTAGCTGGATATGTGCAGAGCACATGCACAAGCAAGGTCGCTCCGGCTGTTGTTACAGATGCGGAGGGATCAGCCATAAGACGAAAGAATGTTGGCAGAAGCTGAAATGTTCAACTTGTAAGGAGTTAGGCAAACCGGCAGAATAGGATTTTGTAGCAAAGGCTGCAATGCAACCAAGAAAATGAAAGGAAGTCTCAAGGAATCCATAAAGCAGCCAATGGCTGATAGCCGCCGGTCGACGGCGATTACTGAGAGGATAAAGATGGAGGACGGCCATCGGCCGGCGGTAATTAAGAGAATGGAGATGGAGGAATTTCAAACGATCAATAAGATAAATGACCAATAGGCTCCTCCAAACCAATTTAAATCACTCGAGCGGGGCTCAGAAGATGTTTCTCCAGAGCCTCGCCGAGAGTGGGGGGCTGGCTATTGCCGCAGACCTATACATGATCCCAGAGAACAACAGAGACTTCTGAGGTCGGAGTGGCGATAGTCAATCAACATGCGCACGAATCCCCATCGATGATACCAATTTCGGCGAGGAGAGGTTCCTACTAGATAAGTGGGGATCCATGGATGTGCTATTTCCTTCCTAGCATAAGCAGCAGGGAATACGAAGAGTCCTTGAAATCCTTAGAGGGAGGGCACATATATAGACGCTCCCCCAGGCCTATCATGGTGAGAGGGGACGCTTTTTGCCATTGGGAGGGAACACTCATGCCATTGAGTAGGAATCTCTGACCATTGACTCCAAGGACGATTGCACCCTGCTATGGGTAGCGGCACTCGGCCTCGTTCTCAATAGAGGTCGGGTGAGCACGTTTGTGGGCGGCTGAGAGGAGTTCATAGATATTTCATGGGCCTTTCCCGTAGTGGCCAAAAGAATCAAGGGATAGAAAGTGGCCATCTCCTTGGATGAACAATCAGATCAGCGCCTCATCTATAATGTCTCTCACGGAGATGCAAACAAGACGTCGCCACTAAAGGGAAGAGAAGCGTTGGATCCTCAAGAAGTTGGACCTCGGCGCCCTTGAAATCTCGACATGGCCGGAACGCCGGCCTGATATAACGGCAGAGGAAATAACGGAAGAGGCTGACTGACTCGGGGATGTTATATCGCGTGCGTGTGACGCGTCGATGTCCCAGAGCAAACTTATATATAGTCCGCAGGACAATACCTACTGGTCCAAGGAATTCGGAATTTCTCCGCTCCACAATGGCCGTCAGGAGAAGGCCTATACGCGGGTCAGAAGGAGACGGGGCAAGAACAAGCCAAAGAGAAACGAAGGGGGCCCCGAGGGCCGCTTCAGGAGGGCGAAGGCATCGATTTGGAAGGAGTTTGTCTCTTTCCTCGATCAAAATCTATGGAGACAAATAAGATCGCAAAAAACAAGCGACCACGGGCTCCCCCAATAACCGAGATCCAGGACGTCTAGACAGGATAGTGGGAGAGGGAGATCCCAACTAGATCCGGCCCACCGGTTGGATGGATGGAGAGGGACTAAATGCCAATGGAACTTGTCAAAACTTGGGGTGCCAAAAGATGAGATATCAACTTCATACACGTTTATTGAGAATGTCACTTTTATTAATGTTTTATCGATTTTATTGATATTTAATATCAAATATTATTCGCAACATTATTTACAGCTCTGAATGTACACAGAAGGATTTTCTAGCCTATAATGTACGAATAGTTCAAAATTATCTTAGAGATATCTTTAGAAATTATCTTATAAACAGAGGATTTGTTTTTTTGTGGCTGAATCAGCGTACACTTTTGGAATTTAAAGTGAGATAAGTGTATGTTTAATATTAATATTAGGCGAAAGCGAGTTCTAATGCAAGATTGTCAATAAAAATAACATTCTCGATAGTGTATTGAATTCACCTTGAAAATTCCTACGATATTATGGAAAAAATTGTATGGTCATTTAAAAAATTCAAGATAATCTTGATTGAAAAAAAAAACTTTCTTTTATCTCGCATATTGTAGCCTGCATGAAACAGATGAATATTTAATTTTCAACTTTTTCTTTTAAAGAGATCCTAAAGTCGCCTGTATTATTGGATAAATCATATAATTTTTGTATAACAATTACTTTTTTCCTCTTTTACAAATTTGAAAATCCTTTTCCAGGACTAAAATATACACATTAATACGTATCTATGAAATTTATGCGAGAGAATGTAAAAAAATTTCAAAATTGAGATCTTTATTATTTTTTAGTCCAATATGACACTCTAGAACTGTCATATCGTGACAATATTTGCTTCGTATAAAAACCGTGTAATTTGTACTTCCACAGACTAATAGCTTGCATGAAAAAACAACGTGGATTTTTTAAAATTGAATTTAGACATCTAATTAAAAAATTTATTGTTATACGAAAAATGTGCAAGTGTGACATGCGTGAATGAGATATTGATATATTGTAATAGTATATAAGGTGTCACGTAAATCATCTGTGTGTATGTTCTACTTACTCTATGACCAATCTTTAAGATCCCCTTAATTATTGGAAGTGTCTAAAGAAATCATGTAAACCATTACGTTAAATATCTTGTATGCAATCATTATCCATTGATCATCTATGTTATTGTATATAGTCGATATCTAATATTATATATATATCCAACATTTTTATTCTTGCAGTAGGCATGGATAAAATAGGTAATTAAAAAAGATATCTAATGATATAATTTTGTTGTATTGGGAGTACAAATTAGTTCGGTCCGTTTCCCTAAAGATGGTTCCAACTATTGTGAATAGTGACAACTGATTTTGGCGGTTTCAGAGAGGTTAATCTGCTAATAATATTCAGCTTACATCGCTTTGAGTTTCATACAAAAAAAAACTTTGATTTTTACTGTGTTTGAAATGTCGAATTTTGTGTTAACCAAGCAGCATTTGCGAGAAGTTTTTATTTTCTACTTTAATTGGAAGAAAAGTGCGGCTGAAGCCCATCGAATGCTTGTCGAAGTTATTTTATGACACTGCTCCAACTGATAAATCATGTAAGGAATGGTTTCGACGTTTCAAGGATGGAGATTTCAGCGTTGAAGACAAGCCTCGCTCTGGACAGCCAAAAAAATTCGAAGACAAAGAATTAGAGGCTCGAAGAAGATCAGAGTCAAACGCAAGAGGAGCTTGCAGAATCATTGGAGGTAACTCAACAAGCCATTTCTGTATGATTGAGAGCCATGGAAATGATTCAAAAACAAGGAAGTTGGGTGTCTTATGAACTGAAACCGAGAGACATTGAAAGGCTATTTTTCACTTGCGAACAGCTAATTCAAAGACAACAGAGAAAAGATTTTTTGCATTGGATTGTAACTAGAGATGAGAAATGAATATGCTACGACAATCCCAAGAAGAAAAAATACTACGCTAAACCCGGTCAATCATTGCCATCGACCTCAACATCAACATGGCCGAACATTCATGGTTCGAAGATCATGCTCTGTATCTAGTGGGACCAAAAGGATCTTGTTTACTATGAGCTGCTGAAATCTGGCGATTCCATTACGAGCGATCGACTACAATTGATTCGTTTGAGTCGTGCATTGCGAGAAAAACGGTCAGAACACGAGCAAAGACATGATAAAATTATTCTTCTTCATGACAACGCTCGGCCTCAGTCAGTCGCTAAAATCGTAAAAAAATATTTAGAAACGCTCAAATGGGATGTTTTATCGCACCTGCCATATCCTCCGGACATTGCTCCTTCTGATTACTGGTTGTTCTGATGGATGCAGCAAGGTTCACTTCTTTCGCAGAAATCGAAAATTGACTCCAAAATTGAAGTCGCCTCTAAAGACGAGTTATTTTTTCGAGATGGAATTCGAAAATTGCCTGAGAGATGGGAAAAAATAGTAGGCAGTGATGGACAATACTTTAATTGATTTGTTCATTCATTTTGTTTTGAAATAAATGCACAAAAAAACGGATCAAATTAATTTGTACTCCCAATAATATAATATAATATTAATATAATGTAATATAATTTATGATATAATATTTATAATAATTTATTTTTATTTTTATTATTTACGATTA
>NW_017259186.1:308953-313043 GCF_001594045.1 Atta colombica
AATAAAATAATTTAATATTAAAAATATATTTATATATAATTATTGATACTAAATAAATTCACTCCGAAAATTATCAAATGTTTAATGTTATTTTATGTATTTATTGATCTTGTTTGAGTATTTAATACGCGTACTAACCAGCAACTTTTTATTAAATTGTCTTAATTCTGGCAATACATATAAACAATAAGACTATTTAATTGTGGGTATAATATTTTGCGTTTCTTCGCTTAAAAATCTCCCCCGTTAGAAATTATTCAAGATGGCGAAGTCGAGTCAGGCTCTGTCATTGGCCAGCAAAAAATGCCTGTGCATAAGCACACTTTTTTACTTTCACTATGTATTGTATACGTATAAAACCATCATTTTTCGTGTTTGCTGTCGATGTCGGTTATTGGGCGTTTGGATTAATCAGATCTCATCTTTTACGATTAACGTCAACCGATTTGATTGTAGACGAAGCCTGAATGTCAGATGTTATATGATGGATGTCATACGTAGTGTGAATCCTATATTTCAATTACGCTGGATTCATTCGGAGCGATCCCGAGTAGCTTCCGAGAGACAAAACGAACAATACTAATATATCGGTATAAAAACTGATATCTGTACCGTAAATAAAAAGCATTTTATTCAGTAAAATGTTTTTAAAAATAAAATTGCAAAATTTTTTTCATAGGCTTCTCAGGAAACGAGAATGGATTAAAATGATTTAAAACTTTTTAATGCGTACTTTAAATCCATGAAAATGAATTAAATAGATTGAAATGGATTAGATCCAAGTTGACATTAGTTAGACAATATTCGAAAAAAAAATACATTCATATTTATTTAAATTAAATTTTACAAATTTTATTTCTAAGACATTTATAATAATTATACCTGAAATTAACTACTTCAAATTGATATTAAAAAAAATGCACCTTAATGGGATTCGAACCTGGGATCTCTGGATCTTTTGCGATGCTTACTAGACCACTTCTTCAATTGGTAAATGTATTATTCATTCTTTATTTCAATTATAACCAGCTAAACTACAATAGTAACAAACTACAATAGTAACAAAATTATATCAATATAATAAAAATACCATCATATAACAGATATAATAAAGTATAAATAATTTACATTACGAGACAACATTGGGTAAGTGTCGGATAATCTAATCTCGCTTGGCCGATGTCGCGCGCCATGATTGGCCTAATATTCGAGTTGTGTTCGACTTGGTTTGCGAGTGTTCACATCGATCATTCATTTTACTTTTAAAGAGAAACAAAAAACATAGCTCAATTATTTTTATGTTACAACTTTTTTTAACTTAGTTGGATTAAAACGAAAAATTTCCTACTTATTAGGTGTACAACTTTGCTTCCGCCGTTTTCCTATAGATGGCTTTAGCGGTAAGTGGTGGTCGAAATAAATAGATCATAGACGTCATACAATAAACTTGGGCATCTGTCAACATAACCCCATAGAAACATTAGTCGATTTGTGTCTGCATCATAAAGTTATTCTCGATTGAAAATGTCAGTTTACGAGCCAAATTCTCGTTATTTGCGGGAGGTTTTAATTTTTTACTTCAATATGAAGAAATCTATGGCTGAGGCTCATCGAATGCTCTCAAATACTTATGGTGGGCCGCTATTAGTGAAAGAAACGTGTCGTGAGTGGTTTCAACGCTTCAAGAACGGTGATTTTGACGTCCAAGGTCATGCTCTGTATTTGGTGGGACCAGCTCGGCGTAGTGTATTATCAACTGTTAAAACCGACTGAAACAATCACAGTCGATCGGCGTATCGAACGCAATTGATGCGTTAGAGCCGAGCATTGAAAGACAAACGGCCGCAATACAACGAGAGACACGATAAAGTGATTTTGCAGCATGACAATGCTCGACCCCATGTTGCGAAAGTGTCAAGACATACTTGGAAACGTTGAAATGGGAAATCCTACCCCACCCGCCGTATTCTCCAGACGTTCCCTCTGACTATCACTTGTTTCGATCAATGGCACACGGCCTGGCTGACCAGCATTTCCGGTCTTATGAAGAAGTAAAAAATTGGATCGATTCGTGGATAGCCTCAAAAGATGACCAGTTTTTTCGACGCGGGATTCGTACGCTACCCGAAAGATGGGAGAAAGTAGTGGCCAGCGATGGACAATACTTTGAATCATAAATGTATAACCAGTTTTTTACAATAAAGCCTCGAATTTCGGAAAAAAAACGGCGGAAGCAAAGTTGTACACCTAATATAATTTTCAATAATTTAAATAACATTTATGGTCCATTTTTAAATAAAAACTTTTTTTATTTAATTAGATTAAAAAACTGAATTTTATATTCAGAATATTGAATTGAACAGTATTCATGCACAATAATTACTGATATTATTTTTGAATTCAACTAAATTAAAAAACTGTACTTCCTATTCAAAATTCTGAATTGAGTTCACGATGCGCACAGAAAATGTTAATATTATTTTTAGATTGAAAGACATAGAGATATGCTCTATACAATTCCTATAAATGAATAAAAATGCATTTAGGATTGAAAAGAATTCATTTTAACATTCCGTATTTTTGAAAATCTGAATCCATTTTAATCCATTTCAATCCATTCTCGTTTGCTGGTTTGTAGCTTCATAAAATATAAATCAGAGTTTCATAAAATATTTTTTTTACGAGACAATACATAATATAGACTGAGTTCGCTTTGATGCTCACAACGCTTTAAACTCCGTTTTATCCTTTTGATTATTAAATATCAAACAATATAATTGATGTTCATAAGTGCTATAAAGCATCAAAGCGAACGCAGCCAGAGTCTGAATGTAGATATGTAGCTGCACACAAGTGAGGTGTAAGGGGCTCCGTAAAAGGAACAGAGAACAGAAAATAAGAATTTCAACCTATCAGAAACTGTGTATTCCACAATATTGATTTCTTTCTCTACTCTCTGTTCTCTGTTCCCTGTTCCTTCTTTTATGTAGAGCCTCTAAATGAGTTGGCTTATCACTTCTGTGTTCCAAAATTCACTGCCAGCGCTGAAAATCTATAGTATACATAACGTAAACTATAGATTTTCAGTGACTGGAACAGTGAATTTTGGAACACAGCCTGGATATCAATCATGAAACTTTAATTCTAGGATGGAAAGTAAAAAATGAAAATTTTAACCATTGAAATTAGAGAAATTTTTCATTTTTCACGTTTCATTCTTCTACAAAAAAAATTTCATGATCTCTATTGACTCTTAATTTATTCTTTTTTTTTCGAGAGTTGGCAACACTGAATCTGCGTTGGATTCTCATTTTTTGCTTGGATTCTTCTAACCTCTTTTTCACAGTGATCGAAGTACATGTAAAAAGCACATATACGTTATTATGTACAGATGAATGAAAGATGGATGAAAATCCATCAATTTCAATCGTATGATATAAAACATATAAATAACGGCAATAAATACTGTTTATTTTATTGGAATTGTATGCAAGCAGATTCATACTATGGCTACCTGTCAATCGTGCTGACGTTGGGTCAATATAACGAGCAATTTTATAACTATTACGAATTTGAGATTACTAATGTATATACGTTGAATATTTACGCCGTATATTACGATTTCACTTTGTTACATCAAGGGTCGAGATTTTCGAGACTCTGATAATTGATTATAAAGGTAAGATATTTTGTTTAGCTCAGCATGCCTATTAAAATAATAATTGTTTCGTCTACCATGGATATTACTAACTTAAATGTAATACAAAAATTTCTCATGTAATCAAATCTTAATGTATAGCAGTATACAATAAATATGTAAATTCAGTAATTTAAAAAATCACCCAAGTAGCACACTACTACAAAGCGTTAAAAATGTGTTATATAAGTGCTTTTTTAGCATTTTGCAGATGCTGCTGTTATTTTTGGGCAGTTTTTACATTTAATATTTAATATAATGAGTTATATGAGATTTGTTTTTTTTACTGCTACACTGAACTAGAACTTTCCTTCTCACTCTTGCCAAACATAAATGTATTTTCATTTTAAGTAAAAAGTGTACAAAGAAAAAAAAAAAATATATATATATATA
>NW_017259186.1:313143-315348 GCF_001594045.1 Atta colombica
GATACTATTAATATTTCGATTATGTATTTAAGTATATAAATTTAAATTTGTAAAAAAATAAATAAACACACTCTGGCTTCTATGATGGAAAAAAATATCTTTGTTGAAGCTTTATAAATTAATGGAACAAAGTGAACAGAATCAATTCAAATTAATAGTATTTATTTGTTGCTCATTTGTTGTTAAAAAGTTGTCAAAGAAAAAAATTGCTCTGTCTTTTCTTAAAAAAATGAGGTTTTGCTAAATGAAGATTAAGGTAGTGGAACATACATAACAACATACAATGTTATGTTCAATAGAAAAAGCAGCTTTACAATTATTAAAATTTTTTAATATGATTGGTTTTACTTTTAGTTCCTTATTGAATCTAATGATGAATTCAATTGGAAGCATTAGTATGCATATTAAACTCGTACATTGATTTCATTTGAGTATAAAAATAACATACAAATATTTCAAATTATAAAATATATTTTACCTAATAATACCTAATAATTTTATCTAATAATAAAATGGATTGAGTATTTCACGATTTTATCAATTTCTATGTTTATTTATAAACATATCTTTACATCACTTTGTGTATGATGGCTTTAATGTGTGCACCCGTGCTCACTGAATATGTCTAAATGAATTCGCTACAAATGTATAAATCAATCATATTCAAGAATTTTATAACAGTTGTAAAGCTGCTTTTTTTTTGCTGAATGCAACTATTGATTTTACTTAAAAATAACAAGAATTTGTGCCAGATAGCAATGTGTCTGTTTTGTTGCTTGCTAAGTATGCATTGTTAAGTATATGTTGCTACTAGAATTGTAGTAACTGAGTCTTCATTTATTAGCAACTTGATGCCTTCACAATATGATAATATTGAGTAGCAACTTGTCAGCAATTTGCCAATAACCTTAAAATTGCCATCATCAAAATTCGTACTATTGTCATAATATGTAGCATTATACAATGCTGTCATATTATTAACAATGCAAGATAACATTGAAGTTATCTTGCTGTTAAACTGTTGGCAATACATATACACATTGTTGTTTGCATGTCGGTATATTCGAAATCGTTGAAGACAAATCTACGGCAAGTTGTCATAAGCAATCACAGATTTGCGCGATTTTGCTGAGACGCTTTGCTTTCTGGAAATATATTGTTGAAATATCCAAATTTCGAATTTATTACTTGCAAAATAAATGTAAATAATAAATAAGTAAATAATAATGATAAATCTCAGTTAATTAATAATTATAAAAATAAACTATAATAACAAAATTTTAAGTTTAAATAACAAAATTAGCTTGCATATATTATATTTGATACGGAGACATTGGATAGGGGAGATCAAGAATAATTGATAGTTTTTTTAAGGAATTTTTTGCATGTAATCAATAAATAGAATATAAACCGTAAGGTCATTTTACAATAGCCATATGCTTGCACACAAAAATTATTTTTATAATTTAATAATATGATTAGGGGAAACCGCGAGGATAGTTGGTTACTATCTGTTTCTTATTGCTGCACTCTCTGAACTAGTGCACACGGTACAATTTTCTAATTTAAGTGTATAAAATCATGCACCTTGTAACCCTATATGCGAAATCGGATGTTACAGTTACTGGAATCACTTGTTACATATCCAGATTTCAAAATTATATTAAAATTTCCAATAACAATAAAGGATTCTTGATATTAATAAAAAATAAATATAACAATAGGGTATATAAGAGTCAATAACAAATTAAATTATATATTAAAAAATGAAATATTACAAAATAATATACTGTATTCTAAACAATTATAACTAAAATACGCTATTACATGGTTCGGTCTTTGAATTAGACCCTCTTCACATATTTACTTAATATAAAGATATTACCATGAGCTAATAAAAATGTGTTGATTGTGAAAAAATATATCATCATGATTTTAATAATCTAACAGCTTGATAACCATAATGTTCTTGTACAAATTTTCTTATTTCAAATTTATATAAGAATATTATGGTTATCAAGCTGTTAGATTATTAAAATGATAATGTATTTTTTTCACAATCAACATTATTAGATCATGGTAATATCTTTATATTAAGTAAATATCTGAAGAAGGTCTAATTCAAAAACCGAACCATGTAATAGCATATTTTAATTATAATTTAGAATACAATATATTATTTTGTAATATTTCGTTTTTTAATAT
>NW_017259186.1:315448-328812 GCF_001594045.1 Atta colombica
ATAATATATCTAAACAGTTTTCTCTTTTTCTTATATATCATAAAACTTTCTTATATCTAATATATCAACATTAAAGTGTTTTTTATTGCTGCACAAATATATGTTTATTTCATTTCAATTTATTGTATCACGTGTGCACTAGTTCAGAAAGTGCAGCAATAAGGAACAGACCTGTCTCATGTATCAACTATCCTCGCAGTCTCCCCTAATTATATAATTTAGCACCTCGCAGCTCAAAAATCAATAAAATTAGGCTTATTTGATGCGATTTTGTATAAAACGAAAGAATCTGGCAGAAATAAGAAATAACAAATTTTTATTCATTTGCAATGTTGTCATAATATAATTATTAACAATGTACAATTGTTACAATTGTTAACAACTGTATTATTACAACTATTATTGCAAACTTATTATTGCAAATGAATAAAAATTTTTGCATATATACTGATTCGATTAATGTATTGGATTGTCCGGAAAGTTCGTGCCGCAAAAGATTTAAATTTAATAAATATATACTAAAATTTAAATCTGCGTTTCAATTTTTCTTCAAAATCGGCACGAACTTTCCGGACAACCCAATACGAAGAACTTCAGATATAAGATTATGTTTTTTAATCATTTCGAAATTTGTTAGACATTATTTCGTTACATATGCATTGACAATTTATATCTAAAGTATTAAAATACTTGAAAAGTTATATGATGTAATTATGTTTACTCACTTGTCACTTGCCGTTAACGATTTGTAATTTTAAAAAAGATGACCACTGATGTAGACACGTTATCATCACAAGAGATCAACGCGTAATGTGATACGGCATACAGATACGCCAAAATATTGTGCGTTGACATATGACTACGATTTATGACTCGGTTATGACTATTATTGTGCTGAGGTCTTAAAGTCTTCTACAGGGCCTCTTTACTCAGATTATGTCCAAAATACAGATATAAGACCTTTTCAAGATAGTTCAAGACGTCTTATGTCCGCATTTTAGACATAATGTTGTCTGAGTATATTAGAATTTTTTCTTGTAATGATAGAAAAAGAAATTCTTAATTAATATGAGTTTGACTATAGCAGGTACCAGAACGAAAAAAAACTGAAAATTTAAAAAATGACGTCATGTCGAAAATTAAGTTTCGATTTTTGCCATTTTTTTTACCAAAATAGTTGTAAAAATTACAAAAAATATATTTCAACTTAATCGTGGTAGGGACTATAGCCACATATGTGCTGAAGATGTATGCACATGCTCGATTCGATTGGTCAACTGGTTTTCGAGATATCATGAGAGCCAATTTGAAAAACACGTTTAAAGTTTTTCGTATTGATATATAGAGTATTGATAATTTTACTTACGATCAATCAGCTAATCCGGGCCCATAGAGAAAATCTTCATCTTGCTCATAGAAATCCTGCAGAAGTTCTCTCTCTTCCCTACGACTTGATTTTCTCTCTTTAGCGAAGTTCAGTGCTGCTCCGAGTTTTGTCCTGGGAGTTTGCGTACATCTCCGCTTGCTGAGAGTCATTCCCATTCATAACTTTTAAAATTGATACAATATATACGAACTCGATTAAATTTCTTACCTTTTTTGTCCATTTTTAATATTGTGCGTGTAAATAAACAATTTGCGTCCGCTCACCTTAACATTCAAAGCCACATTAAACCGAGAAAATAATGTTAAAATTTCCTTTACAGGAAAGTCAAACTTGGTCATCAGATCCTTTAGAAAGACCCCATTCCAAAAATACAAGGCCTTTTAAGAATAACGGTTTTTCTTAGCCGAAATAAAAATGTCGATTAACAATGCTTTATTGTGCGCCACGAGGTTAAAAAACGAGTCGAAGACCGCTCCCTATCAGGTGCTATAACTTTGTTATCAGGTGCTACAACTTTGCTTCCGCCGTTTTCGTATAGATGGCTTTAGCGATAAGTGATGGTCGAAATAAATAGATCATAGACGTCATACAATAAATTTGGGCATCTGTCAACATAACGCCATAGAAACATTAGTCGATTTGTGTCTGCATCATAAAGTTATTCTCGATTGAAGATGTCAGTTTACGAGCCAAATTCTCGTCATTTGCAGGAGGTTTTAATTTTTTGCTTCAATATGAAGAAATCTGCGGCTGAGGCTCATCGAATGCTCTCAAATACTTATGGTGAGGCCGCTATTAGTGAAAGAACGTGTCGTGAGTGGTTTCAACGCTTCAAGAACGGTGATTTTGACGTCCAAGGTCATGCTCTATATTTGGTGGGACGTACGCTCGGCGTAGTGTATTATGAAATGTTAAAACCGACTGAAACAATCACAGGCGATCGGTATTGATCGGTATCGAACGCAATTGATGTTTGAGCCGAGCATTGAAAGACAAACGGCCGCAATACAACGAGAGACACGATAAAGTGATTTTGCAGCATGACAATGCTCGACCCCATGTTGCGAAAGTGATCAAGACATACTTGGAAACGTTGAAATGGGAAGTCCTACCCCACCCGCCGTATTCCCCGCCGTTGCTCCCTCTGACTATCACTTGTTTCGATCAATGGCACACGACCTGGCTGACCAGCACTTCTTATGAAGAAGTAAAAAATTGGATCGATTCGTGGATAACCTCAAAAGATGACCAGTTTTTTCGACGCGGGATTCGTACGCTACCCGAAAGATGGGAGAAAGTAATGGCCAGCGATGGACAATACTTTGAATCATAAATGTATAACCAGTTTTTTACAATAAAGCCTCGAATTTCGGAAAAAAACGGCGGAAGCAAAGTTGTACACCTAATAATTTTGCAAATCGGGTTAATTCTTCTTATAGACATATTTTCTATGCTAAATACTTGTAAAAAAACGATTTGTCCCGTGACTAAAATACCCCCTTAATGCCCGTTTCTATCAAAAGATTAATAAACTAATTTAATCTCGGTCCAATTTACTCTTTATCTTTTTCTAAAGAAGAAAAAGACGAAGAATTAGTTGAACTGAAATTAAAATTAATCTACGTTGGTGGAAATGGGCATAAGACTCCTGAGTATTCAGCCAAGAACTCTGCATTGACGATGGCGACATAGAATCAGACGGCGGCCTGGCGAAACTGGTAGCCATATACACAAGTACAGCCCATATACAACCGGTTACAGAAAAGTTGCAACACTTTATTTTTTATGAATTTCGGAATACAGTTTGCTCACCGAACGATTGATTCTTATTCATAGATCAACAAATAAGAACCAATCGCTTGGTGAGTAGAGTGTATTTCGAAATCTATTGAAAAAAAAGTATTGCAACCTTTCTGTGACCGTCTATACATATACTCTCGGTGCATCGAAAGTGAGCATATGTACATGGGCTTTGTGTGTATTACAGCCATCGACATATAGAATGGACTATGAGGATAGTGGGGGTAGAAATATGAGTAGAATAAGAGGCAGATAAATGGATGAACGTTCTTTCTCTGTTTACTAAGCCTGATTAGTTGTTGATCCAGCAGTACTGCTTCAACTCATTAGTAAATAGAAAGAACGTCATCCATTCAGAGAGAATTAAGAGAGAATGGAGCAGAGAATTCTCTTTTTTTAATTGGTTTCGCCATTTATAATGCATTTCCGCAAATGTGCGTGCGTGCGTGCGTGCGTGCGTGCGTGCGTGCGTGCGTGCGTGCGTGCGTGCGTGCGTGCGTGCGTGCGTGCGTGCGTGCGTGCGTGCGTGTACATATATGTCATACACACAATATTAGTGCAGTACAATACTGTGTGCAGCACCGTATGTTCCATCACGCTCTTATCATATTCCTACTCACTTTTTAACGGTGCACTATAAATGACGATTTCTGGATAAGTCCGTTCTAATCTCCCTTGATTCTCTCTGTATCCATTTATTTGCCTCTCATTCTACTCGTGTTTCTGTACCCACCACCGTCATCGGTCCATTCTATGGGTGCATTCGTTTACGCAGTGATTAGCATAGAGAATATCATTTAATTTCTTGTTTAACTCGGTAAACAACAAGGATAAAGAAATCTATACGTTAACCGCTACGTAAATGAATGCAGGGTATATGTCGATGGTTACAGCGCCTCGCCATGATAAATGCCTGAACTTATATAGGCGTGGAAAAGTGACGTTTTGACGATGAAGTTTTTGCTATTTCGTTATTATTTGCTTAATTGTGAAAATGTGATTTGTCTCTACTTATGAAAGTTTTAAAAATGGGCAGAAACTATCTTATCTTAGAATTTTATACGTAAAAGCATATATTTCACTCGTTTCAACAGCTGTTAAACTGTGGGTTTCTGTTCGAATATAACTCACTTTATGTACCTTTTACGATCATTTATGACTGGTCATGGGAAGAAAGGACAGTTTTTGCCCATTTTTAAAGCAATCTCATCATTTAGATTTGTCCAAATTATATATCTTTATTTACAAATGGCAACATAAATCAACGTCATTTCTCTAGAGTGGCTATAAAGAGAGTCAATGCATGTGTCTAATGCTGATTGGTTCCGCTTTGCTGTTAATTAGAAAGAAGACAACGTTAAAGAAAGAAGGAGTTAAGATGAGGAATTGCGTCATAAATTCCCCGGATGTAGGACACCAAATAGCGACTTCCGACTAATTGGCGTCACTCTCTTTATACCCATTTTTTGCCTGTGACTGTTATGATTCCAATAACATGGCCGCCGCGACTCTCACTACTCAGGAGTCTTAAGTAAAAACTTATTAAATTTCCATATAACAGGATGTTCAAAGGACGTCTTTTTCAAAAATATTATGAAAACGTCCTGAAAGGACGTTCTCAGGAAGATCTCTAGAATAATGTGTGTGTTTTGGGAATACATGCATGCTATTTGAGATACATACACTTTATTTATTAGGTGTACAACTTTGCTTCCGCCGTTTTTTTCCGAAATTCGAGGCTTAATTGTAAAAAACTGGTTATATATTTATGATTCAAGTATTGTCCATCGCTAGCCACTACTTTCTCTCATATTTCGGGTAACGAAAAAACTGATCATCTTTTGAGGCTATCCACGAATCGATCCAATTTTTTACTTCTTCATAAGACCGAAAGTGCTGATCAGCCAGGCCGTGTGCCATTGATCGAAACAAGTGATAGTCAGAGGGGGAGAATACGGCGGGTAGGACTCCCCATTTCAACGTTTCCAAGTATGTCTTGACCACTTTCGCAACATGGGGTCGAGCATTGTCATGCTGCAAAATCACTTTATCGTGTCTCTCGTTGTATTGCGGCCGTTTGTCTTTCAATGCTCGGCTCAAACGCATCAATTGCGTTCGATATCGATCGCCTGTGATTGTTTCAGTCGGTTTTAACAGTTCATAATATACTACGCCGAGCTGGTCCTACCAAATACAGAGCATGATCTTGGAGCCGTGAATATTTGGTTTGGCCGTCGACGTGGAAGCATGGCCGGGAACTCCCCATGATTTTCTGCGCTTGGGATTATCGTAATGAACCCATTTTTCGTCGTCAGTCACAATGCGATGCAGAAATCCCTTCCGTCTTTGCCTTTCAAGCAGCTGTTCACAAGCAAACAAACGCCGTTCAACATCTCTCGGCTTCAATTCGTATGCACCCAATTTCCTTGCTTCTGAATCATTCCCATGGCTTTGAGATGTTTTGAAATGGCTTGTTGAGTCACTCCCAATGATCGTGCCAATTCTTCTTGATTTTGACACGAGTCTTGCTCAAGTAATACCTCCAATTCTGCATCTTCAAAAATCTTCTCTCTTCCACCGCTATGCCGGTCTTCGACGTCAAAATCACCGTTCTTGAAGCGTTAAAACCACTCGCGACACATTCTTTCACTAATAGCGGCCTCACCATAAGTATTTGAGAGCATTCGATAAGCCTCAGCCGCAGATTTCTTCATATTGAAAAAATTAAAACCTCCCGCAAATGACGAGAATTTGGCTCGTAAACTAACATTTGCAATCGAGAATAACTTTATGATGCAGACACAAATCGACTAATGTTTCTATGGGATTATGTTGACAGATGCCCAAGTTTATTGTATGACATCTATGATTTATTTATTTCGACCACCACTTACCGCCATCTATAGGAAAACGGCGGAAGCAAAGTTGTATATCTAATAATATTATAGATTATTTATTAACAAGATTTGTAATTTGCGAAAAGATTATGTCAATCATGTCTTTATTAAAATATTTTGATAAATTCTTTATGAAAAATACTCTCAAAATTGAATGCTAACGCCCAATTTTACTCTCAAATTTATGTATGCTCTTAAATTGAATCTTTATACTGCAGGTTAAGTTTTTTTTTAATGTTTGAGTATTTATACTGAAACATTAAATTAATACACAGTATATTCAAACATCGAATGTTTATATTTAAATTTATATTTAAAATTAAGTATATACATTAAAAGATTGAAAGTTAACCCAATAACTGAGTATTCACATTTAAGTTTGAGGGTATACGTTATAAACATTTAAAAGTTTACTCTCAATGCTTGAATTGACACTCAATGTTTCAGCTAATAAATGATTTAAACTTTTGAGTATTATTTTCAAAATTGAATGTTAAGAGTTACTTAAGTGTTAATCTTTTTGATTGAATATATATTAACGCTGAAATATTGAATATGGAGTATATTCAAACATCGAATGTTTATATTTAAAATTGAGTGTATAGATTAAAAGATTGAAAGTGTAACCCAATAACTGAGTATTCACATTTAAGTTTGAGTGTATACGCTATAAACATTTAAAAGTTTACTCTCAATGCTTGAATTGACACTCAATGTTTCAACTAATAAATGATTTAAACCTTTGAGTATTATTTTCAAAATTGAGTGTTAAGAGTTACTTGAGTGTTAATCTTTTTGATTGAATATATATTAACGCTGAAATATTGAATATGGACATCACAGAAAATAGTATATTTTAACTATATATGAAATGTCTTTTTAATAATATCTATTGATCAGATATGTCAAGATATGTAGTTATACATCCATTAACGTTAAAAATTCGTGAATCCTCGAAGTAGCAGTTCCTGTACGATTGCAAAGCACCGTTGGATAGATACAAGATTGGATTGGTGATCGCTTAGGAAAATGAGGAAATTAGTTTCCAAATAGGGGGAAAGTTTTTTTTCAATTATAATTTTGTCGTGTGAAAAATCCGAAATGATGCAGATTAATAATACGTGTTTTAGCAATAAAATTGAATAAAGTAATTTTATAGAATAAATAATACAATTTTAAGAATAACACTTGAATTAACTCTCAAATTGAGGATAAATGTTCAGCAGTTCCGAAATAACACCGATGTGAACCTGGCACTCAACTTTATCAAAAATAAAAATTAATACTGCAAGCCGTTTGTACTTGTTTGTACCGATCATTATTTCGTTTGTACCTCAAACAGTTAAACAAAAAGTGAAAAATAAAGAATGGCCAGCGCGCAACTTTAAGATTTTTTAATTTAATTTATGTCCATTCGAAAGAGAATTTTTGTATTCCGTTTGTGTCTCTCCTACTTTCGTTTGTATCTCGAAGGGTTCGGAGATACAGCGCGTTTCAGTTTTTGCGCAACTCCTATATAGCAAATTTAACCAATTTTAAAGATATCGAAATGGGACTAACGGCATTCGAAAGAGAATCGCTTGTACCTATTTGTACCTCTCCTACTTTCGTTTGTATCTCGAAGGGTTCGGAGATACAGCGCGTTTCAGTTTTTGCGCAACCTCTATATAGCAAATTTAGCTAATTTTAAAGATATCGAAATGGGACTAACGGCATTCGAAAGAGAATCGTTTGTACCTGTTTGTACCTCTCCTACTTTCGTTTGTATCTCGAAGGGTTCGGAGATACAGCGCGTTTCAGTTTTTGCGCAACCTCTATATAGCAAATTTAGCCAATTTTCAAAATATCGAAATGGGACTAACGGCATTGGAAAGAGAATCGTTTGTACTTCTCCTACTTTCGTTTGTATCTCAAAAGATTCGGAGATACAGCGATTTTAAAATTTCGAAAATGTGCCAAGAGGGGAAATCGATCATTTTTAAAGATATCGAAATGGAACCAACGGCGATAGGTGAGGTACAAATAGGTACAAACGATTTTCTTTCGAATGCCGTTGGTCCCATTTCAATATTTTGAAAATTGGTTAAGTTCGCTATATAGGGGTTGCGTAAAAACTGAAACGCGCTGTATCTCCGAACCCTTTGAGATACAAATGAAAGTAGGAGAGGTACAAACGGGTACTAACGATTCGCTTTCGAATGGCATAAATGAAATTAAAAAATCTTAAAGTTGCGCGCTGGCCATTTTTTATTTTTCATTTTTTATTTAACTGTTTGAGATACAAACGAAATAATGATCGGTACAAACAAGTACAAACGAAATATAAACGGCCTGTGATATTAATTTTTATTTTTGATAAAATTGAGCGCCAGGTTCACATCGGTCGAAATAACTCTAAATTAAGTGTAAACGCTCAAATGATTTGAGTTTTTTCCATAAGAGATATATGTTAATTAGAAAGTTAGGAAAGTTACTCTATAAAAATATTTGTTATCGATACTTAAGAATTAATGAGCTTTTACAATTTTTTTTTTATTTTTTATAGTAAATTACATAACATTTACATACGAGGGTCGTTCGATAAGTCAGCAATAAAATCACCTATTTTCCGGAAAATTCTTTTTCACTTTTCGACGTCGTCTCCTTGGAATTTTATACACTTAGTCCAACGGTATTCCAATTTTTTGATCCTTTCGGAAAAATAGGAAGTTTCGAGGTCTTCAAAATACCATAGCAGCAATTTCCTCATTAGGAAAATTTCTTTCTCCTTGAGGTTTGAGAATAGAAAGTTATAAGGAATCAAATCAGAAGAATAGGGTAAATAGAGCAGCAATTCTTAATTCATGCAATTTTGCCATTCCGATTATAAAGCTGGAGCGTTGTCATGGTGAAAGATGACCTTTTTGCGCGCCAATCTCGGCCGTTTCATTCGCAGCTTTTCGTACAAACGATTCGAAAGTAGAATAATATGCTCCTGTGACTGTTTGACTCTTCTGTAAGTAGTCAACGAAGATGATTCCTTGGGGAGCCCAACAAACAGTGGCCATTATCTTCCCGGCCGACAAAACAGTCTTCGCCTTCTTCGGGGCACATTCACCAGGCACTATTCACTGCTTCGACTTCTGTTTTGACTCGGATGTGTAGTGTTGGATTCAAGTCTTGTCTACGGTCACGAATCGACGTCAAAAGTCTTGTGGATTGCGCTTATGCATCGACAAACACTGCTGTGAAATGTCTTTTCGCGTGCGTTTTTGGTCGATGGTCAGCAACAGCAATACCCATCGTGCACAAAGCTTTTTCATTTCTAATTCTTTGTACAAGATATTATCTCTCTATCTACTGAGATGCCTACAATTTTTAGCTATGTCATGCACTTTCATTCGGCGATCTTCCATAACGATACGATGGATTTTTTTTAATCATTTCTGACATAGTGACTTCAACTGGACTTTCGGGGCTTCATCTTTGGTTGATGTCCGGTCTCTTTTGAATTCATTAATCCAAAAAAAGAAATGATCAACAACACTGTGCAAAGTCCCCATGAACTTCGTTCAACTCGACTCTGATCTGCGCAGCCGTCTACTTCTTTAAATAAAAATGTTTAATTACTGCATGGAATTCATCTTCTCCATTTTTATGACAACTGCTGCCATGTTCATTTTCAACGTCCACATGTAAATTAAGTGTTGCTTTTGGCTGAAACTTAGTATGAGACAAGTTTGAATAGTGTTACTTTCTGGCCATGTACTACACAGTTTATTATGGCACCATCTCGCAAATTTACTTGACTTATCGAACGATCCTTGTACATTTTTAATTAAAAATATTAACAAATAGCGCCAGCACAACTATATTGATACTAATAACAATAGTAATTTATGATAATTACAGTTTTCATATAGATTATTTTTAACAAAAAATCCAATAAATTCTTGAAATATATATATTAAATGTTTGTCGTAGAGAGAGAGAGAGGAGGGGGGAGAAAGGGAGGGAGGGTGGGAGGGAGGAGAGAGAGAGAGAGAGAGAGAGAGAGAGAGAGAGAGAGAGAGAGAGAGAGAGAGAGCCAATTTTACATTCTCAATTTTGACAAAATGGCGTTTAAATGCATACTTGTAAATATAAAAAATGTAATTTTTTGTACAAAATTATTTATTTTTTTTAATTAAAAGTTTTATGTAACACTTACTAATATATACACATAGATCATTGATTATATAAAATATTGATCAAAATTTTTGAATAAAGTTAATAGTTTTCGCAAACAAAATTCATAAAAATATGCAAATATCTTTTTGATCCTTTTGAGTGTATATTGTGACCCATAATTGACTCTTAATGACCATAATGATCTTAATTGTAAGTTAGAAAAATGATATATTGTACTGATGCCTATTCTTGTATGATTCCAACAAGATCTATCTATATTGAAGATAGTTCATCAAGATCTTATTAATAAAATAAGCACTATATTTTCCCTATGTTTAATATTTTATCAATCTGTATGTTCAGGGGTGGGCTATGTATTTAAAATAAATTAGAGGAGCATTTTAAAACCTGCAAATTTTGTTGATTTTAAGAACTAATATCTCGGTTTCCAGGAGTCACAGGATATTTTTTCTTGACGCGTTTTAAAGGATAAACTTCTACTTTGAAATAACTTAAGTGAATTTTTCGTCTCATTAAACTGTTTTTTTTTTTTTCGTGAAAACCAAAAACAGAGAGTATTAGAGTCTTGAAAATATCATGACGATTGCAGCCTTCCAGGCAAAAAACGTCACCACATCAGTTTTAAAGCCGAGAACTTTTCCTTTAAAATGGCAAAAAAAATTGTTTTAGATTGCTTAGGAGCTGAATTATTAGATTCCAAAGTAAATCCTATTTTGCAAGATTTTAGTTAAGTATCGCCAGCATTTGTGTTATCCAATGTGCACCACGAGGAGGTTGCTCGGTCAGAATTTGCACATCATGCGTTTAACAGGTTAAAATTTTATATAAAATAATCTTTTATCGAGTTTAACAATGTGATGTACTCGAAATTGGATTTGGTTTGGGAGCATTTTTTATATGCTTATTCGGCCATGTTCTTTGCACATACTAAAAGAAATAATTTAAATATAAATTAAAACAAATAAATAATAAAAGGGCTACGAGCTTAGCTAGATGTTCGTTGCTAAAATAATTCAATTTAATATTTAAAAATTAAGAATAAAACTGCTAAAGACCGATCGAGATTGGTCTTTATAAAGAAACAGACGCAAGATTAAATAAACATAGTCACACGAAATTATTCTCCGATAGATATCTTTCGTTAGTTCAATCATTATCCTAATGGTCCCCATTTGTTATCCTCTCCTATTTTCCAAATTTTAAAAGCTCTGTTTCAAGAAATCTTATTAACGATGTATTTGCGGATTTTCCTATTTAGGTTACATTATTTTATTAGATACAGACATTATCACACAGACTCTTAATTAATTATATCTAGCTTCAAAATTGTAACTTTTCTCTATTATTACCATTAGAAATTACACATTCACGAATCAGTACAATAATAATCAAGAGGAAAATAGCAAGCGAATATAAGTATTTACAAACATTGGAAGCACCTATCAGTTTTTAAAAAAATGGACAACAATGCAATACCAACTGACCAACATGATGCATAAGAAAGAATTGTAAAAAACGAAAACAATTAATTTTATTACACTGTAATTATTCTTGTCACATTGAGAATGATCCGAAAATGTTTTGTTTTATTATTAATTTTTAAACATTAAATTGAATTGTTAGCAACGAATATCCAGCTAGTAGCAACGAACATCTAGCATCGTAGCTCTTTTATTATTTATTTGTTTTAATTTTAATTATTCGAGCCCTTGATTTAATTTCTTATTTTAAATATAAACATACGTAATTAATTACTTTGATATTATTAATATAATTATAATTTAGAAAATAAATATCTCTGTGTACAGAAATCATGTATGTATTTTATCACAGGCTTATGATTAAAATTAACAATAATATTTTAAGTTTTGAGTATAAATATACTCTTGCTTTCGCTTTCTCTCTCTCCCCGAACCATTTTTACTTCATATCTTGAAAACTTCACATATCTTGAAAAAATTTTTTATAAAATTTTGAACATTAATTTTTTTTCTTACAGATGGGCGACATTAAATATTATGGTAAAAGAAGAAGTATTGTAAGGAGAATTGGATCTTTTTTACCATTGAAGCCCCCGCCAAAAATATATGTCAGTGTGACACCATTACACTTGATGACAAATTCTATGATTAATGAGGAAACTAGTAGCAATTATATTGATACAAATGGATATCCCATAAGGTCAATATATTATTTTGTTAAATTATGAGTGCCTTACAATCACCGTACAACACTTTTATAGCGTATTTTAGAGATAAAATATAAAAAATAGTAATATGAAAATGAAACTATTGGGTTGTCCGGAAAGTTCGTGCCGATGTTGAAGGAAAATTGAAACGCAGAAAATTTAAATTTTAGTATACATTTATTAAATTATATAGGTTAGTCGGCACGAACTTTCCGGACAACCCAATACAATAATTTTTGAATTATAGTCGATCAAAGATAATAATATATCGCTAGATAATCCTTGCGTTCAGTTGCGGAATTCTCTAAACGTTTTATCGATTGTCGCTATCGACAGTCAGTTAACTATTGACAATGAGCCATGTGTTTTTCCAGAATTGTCTATCATCAGTTAACGATAGCGATAATAAGATGCCTTAAAGGATCGGTCAAAGTTGGAAGTTTCAAATAATATAATATTCTAAGTTCATGAATTTAATTAATCACAAATGTTATGACTGTGCATCGAAACATTCGGATATTAAAACATAATCAATCTGAGATGTTAATAATCGCGAGTCGAAACGTTCGGACAATCATGAGTATATATAACAGTCACATTTGAGATTAATTAAATTCATGAACTAGAATATTATTCGAAATTTCCAATTTTGACCGATCTTTAAGGCGCTCTTTATTATATTAAGTTAATTTATTACTTCTTTAATATTTTATAATCTTAAGATAAATAAAATCATTATTATATCATGTAATTAATTATCGTCTAATCATTTTATTGTATTATATTATATTATTTATATTATTGTATTTATAAATCAAAGAAATAAGATTATTAGTGTTACAAACTTTTTTCAATTTTCAAAAATCATAAAATTCTAATATAACCAGTTTTATATATATATATACACACGCACGCACGCACG
>NW_017259186.1:328912-366389 GCF_001594045.1 Atta colombica
ATTATTCCGCATAAAAAAATAAAAATAAAAATACATAAAGTAAATAAGGTAGATTTATGAAGATATTACATAAAATAGATTTGTTAAGATTGTTTAATTATTATTTTCCATTTTCACATATATTCTTTCTCAAGTTTTCAAATCCTGAGAGAAATAAAATATAATTTCCATAAATCAAGATTTTGTGATTTTAATAAAAATTTATTGTTACAAAAATATAGACAAATTAATCTTATTTCTTTGATTTATTAATACACAATTACACGATATTAATTAATAATTACACGATTTTATTTGTTTCAGAACATAAAAGTGTTAGAAAGCAACATTAAATTTTATAATTATTTTTGATGTTGTTTCTCAAGCGTAAAATTTTTGTGTGACTTAATAATTTTAATAACAATAATTGGGAAAGCTATTATACATATAAATAATCAATGTAATAAAAAAAATTTAATATTAACTGTGAATGTAGTATCAGATCGATGTGCGCGTAATTACATCAATATAAGTGCTCGGATTTTATACGATCCTATTGGCTATTTTTATATAATCGGTTATAATTTAAAAACCATTTTAGGGAGTACAAATTAGTTCAATCCGTTTCCTTAAAGATAGCTCCAGCTATGAATGGTTCATAATGACAGCTGATTTTGGCGGTTTCAGAGAGGTTAAACATCTACTAATAATATTCAGTTTATATCGCTTTGAGTTTCATACAAAAATCTTGATTTTTACTGTGTTTGAAATGTCGAATTTTGTGTTAACCAAACAGCATTTGCGAGAAGTTTTGATTTTCTACTTTAATTGGAAGAAAAGTACGGCTGAAGCCCATCGAATGCTTGTCGAAGTTTATGGTGACACTACTCCAACTAATAAATCATAGGAAATGATTTCAACGTTTCAAGGATGGAGATTTCAGCGTTCAAGACAAGCCTCGCTTTGGACAGCCAAAAAATTCGAAAACAAAGAATTAGAGGCATTATTCGAAGAAGATCAGAGTCAAACGCAAGAGGAGCTTGCAGAATCATTGGGGGTAACTCGACGAGCCGTTTCTGTACGATTGAGAGCCATGGAAATGATTTAAAAACAAAGAAATTGGGTGCCTTATGAACTAAAACCGAGAGACGATTGAAAGGCGATTTTTGCGAATGATTTAAAGACAACAGAGAAAAGGTTTCGGATTGTGACTGGAGATGAGAAATGGATATTCTACGACAATCCCAAGAAGAAAAAATACTACGCTAAGCCGGTCAATCGTTGCCATCGACCTCAACATCAACACCATGGTCGAACATTCATGGTCGAAGATCATGCTCTGTATTTGATGGGACTAAAAGGATCTTGTTTATTATGAGCTGCTGAAACTTGGCGATTCCGGGCGATCGGTATCGGCTACAATTGATTCGTTTGAGCCATGTATTGCGAGAAAAATGGCCGGAATACGAGCAAAGAAATGATAAGGTTATTCTTTGATGAATGTTCGGCCTCATGTCGCTAAAATCGTAAAAAAAATATTTGGAAATGCTCAAATGGGATGTTTTACCGCACCCGCCGTATTCTCCGGATATTGCTCTTTCTGATTACTGGTTGTTCCGAAGGCTGCAGCAAGTCACCGGTTCACTTCTTTCGCAAAAATCGAAAATTGTCTTCAAAATTGGATTCTCCAAAGACGAGTCATTTTTTCGAGATGGAATTCGAAAATTGCCTGAGAGATAGGAAAAAGTAGTAGGCAGCGATGGACAATACTTTAATTGATCTGTTCATTCATTTTATTTTGAAATAAATGCATTTTTGAACACAAAAAAACGGATCGAACTAATTTGTATTCCCAATATTGTACCCTCGACATTTTCGTATTAATATTTTTTATTTTTTAAAATACGCTATGAAAATATTATATGGTGGTTTTGAGATACTCTATAATTAGATATGTCCATATTTTTTTATTCTATAATATTTTTAAAATTGAGTTTGTAACACTAACAATTTTTTTGACAACAGGTCAGATCTGTTCGAACCGATTAGTTTTGGATCAGAAGTACGATTGCTCGCGTTAGAGCAAGAATTACAAGAGCTTAGGGAACAAATTTCAACAATTGTGAAAAATAATAAATTGTCCAAATGTATGTAACAAGTATATTTTGTTATACTCAAAAATATCCGAAAAGATTTAAAGATTCATGTTTGTCTTATAGATGCATCTGTAGCATCTTTGTCCAATGGAGAAGATAATCTAAAGTCTTTGTCAGTGCCACTACCACCTCCTCCTCCACCTCCACCACCACTTCCACTTCTATTGTTACCACCCACAACACCCCATATCGCGAGAAGGGCTAGTTTGCAAGATCACAAAATTGAAGATCGCAAGAAAATTCTATTTAGTGTAAAAAAATCGACGGGTGATATGCTGAAGGATATTGATAATGTAAAATTAAGACCAGTTGCAAGGTAATTGAGATTAATATTTTTATATAAAATTTTTCTGATAAAAACTTTCATCATAAATTAATTATATAGATAAATTTTGTAGTAAACAAAAGTTGAAGACAATTTTTTAATACATTGGAATTTGCATTAAAAGATTTACATAGTTGATTGAGATTCTTTTTAATTCACCAATTAAATAATAATTGTAAACCTTGATTAACTCATTAAGTCCCAGTAAACCTATGCACTTTTCTAAAGTTTCTAAGGTTGCTACAAAATTAGAAATCAGGAAAACAGGGAAATTGTAAACGATCAGAAAAATCAAGAAATTTTATAAAATTTTCCGGAAAATGAAAATTCTTGATTTTAAAGAAATTTAATATACATCATATCTACGCAGTTTTGGAATACTATTAACTTAATGATAAAATGCAGGCGATGTTAGCAACATTAATAATAATTTATATTACTATATTAAATTGCTCCTCAACAAAATATTTGATGGTTTGCAAATCAGGATGAAAGTACAAAAAAATTCAAAAAAATATTAAAAGCAGAGAAAAAATCATATCAAATTTTGTCTGAAAATCAGGGAAAAGTTATGGATTTTTAGGATGAGGAATTTGTGACAACCCTGATTTTAAATCCCTGTAATTCTCGTCTTAACCAAAATTTTTTAGATAACATTAATATTTAAGTATAAAAAATTGTTTTTTTCCGAAAATTTAATCTGTTATGAGAGGAAAAAGATATTAAAGGTCAGAGCGGCTCTTATCTTTTTATTGACAAGTAGTCACTTGTGTGTAAGATCTCACCCCAACCTCGCATCATTAAAAGCTATATTTCTTGTTCAGTTATCATTAGTATTTTGAGTAAATACAATAAAAAATAATTGTGTGTAGAGGGGGAATAGGGAGGGAAAGAGAAAGAAGAAGGAAGAGAGAGAGATACACATAAACGCGCGTGCAAGTACATACGACTTATAAATCCGATCGGGCAACCTCTACATAATACACGTTAGGTAATGTTAATACCGACGGTATTGTAATTTTCAAATTTCATAACTCGAAAAGTACTAATTAAAAAAAATATTATAGTGTTTTTTTTATTATAGTGTTTTTAAAACTCTTAACACCAGTTGTTAGATTCTAAAATAAAAAGAATGTTTCATTTAAAAAAATCGATTTGACCTTGATAGCGCCACCCAAGATTAAATTGATAAGATCAGTAAATTGATCATTTTAAACCTTACAATTTAAACCTTTGTATATCTTTTTCTCAAAAATGCTTACTTTTCAAGTATTTTAATTATCAAGATAAGAGATCTAGGACTTTTTGTACATCTTATATTTTTTAATTCATATTTATTGAATGTGAATGTATGTAAAAAAATTATTATTTTTTTATTCACATATACAGTACTAGAAAGCATAATTTCTTGTTTAAAACTATAATTCAACGTTTAATAATGATACAAAAACTGAGAGCTCTCAGAAAATAAAATAAGATTGTATATTGATCTTTTATAGGTCTCCAGGCGGTCATCCTATGCGAATGAAACGTGAGAAAAGTCCATGCAATGATTTGCAAGAAATTTTACGAAGGCGCTACATTGCAATGCAATCTCCCGATAGTAAGAATTCATCAGCCAATTTAGCTATGGACAATTCATTTTGAATGGATTCAAAACAAATTGTCCATAATTAAGTATGTGAAAAATTTTTCGAATATTTTCTTTATACGAAATTTAGAGCTTTTACAATAACCAATGATCATACATTTCACTTATAGCAATTATGTTTGAATTTTTGCACTTTGCTTTAACTCAAATCTAAAATAAGAGACTTATGCTCGTATCAAACTAGAGATTAAAATTGGAATTTATTAGAAAAAGAAAACTAATTTCACGTTTTAGTGACCTTTGCTTTAATTGATCAACTTTCAATCCAATTTCAGTCTCTAGTCTGATACGGGTTTTAAACCAAAGATCAATTTGCTGTAGCATTGTAACATTCAGGTAAAAATTTTCGTTTTCTAATGAAGTGAAAATCAAAGTTTTTTTTTTTATAAGTTTAAAGAAATATTTTAGTTTGTATTTATGATTAAAATGATTATTCTAAAGATAGGGTCCTATGGCCAGTAGCTCGGCATGACTCGCCATTGTTCGCCATGGCTTGGAAAGCCTCTATGTATCAGAATAGTTTGTTAGCACTCGCGGTTTATGGCTCGTGATACGTCGTTTTCGAAGATGACGGTAAGTTTTGCGAGTCAGAAAAGTCTTCGTGATAAACAAAGACAACAACAACAAGACATTTTGCGCTGTTGGGCTCGTCAATGACTGCGTTCAATAGAATGCTTATTTAACAAATGTTGAAAATTTTTTTTGCTGATGTAAGACTACAGAAGATCTAAAGTATAATTCTATTTTTCTCAGCGCGAAAGAAACTTGCAACAGTAGTGAAACAAATATTCGGCTGAATGTGATCAATGCTTGCAAAAAGTCATTTTATATAAATTTTTTCACATAATTATAGATTCAATAATTTTTTCATCATCCTACTCCTATTTCACACTACGACTTGAACGATAAAAAAATCTTAACTTAATAAATATCTCGATCAACAATAATAAACAAACTCTGACGTATTTACATGCAAGTATAAAGAAATCGGTTGGTGTAACGACGCACAGTTATAATTATTTCGTCAACGACGCACAGCAGTTATAATTATTTAGTCAAGGCGCGAGCTCTGGCGATTCTTTGGACTCGCATAATTTATTGACAGTTTGGCCAGTTCGACAAACCAATAATCCATGAGTCGCGAGCTATAGCGAGCAATAACGAGGCACCCTGTTTCGATAAGGCTCGCCGCGCGGAGCCATGGCTCGTTATATAGTAAGCCTAATTCAGCACTCCGTGAGATCACCATAGGACTACAATTTTAGTTTTTTTTTATATTAATTTCGGAACTGATTCTGTAACGAGCTTAAGCGAGCTAAAACGGATCACGAACTATATCGTGCTAAGGGATGTGAAATTCTACCTTAAGATTCTACATAAGGCTGTTATTGAAGTTTCGAGTTAAAGATTTTTCTTACAACATCTAGCTATAGAAGATCTAGCTATAGAAATTTTCTCTTTTGTTTGAAATAAGTAAATATTATTTTCGTGATGATTTGTGATAAAAAAAATGGAATATACAGTTTCTATTATCATTTATAGATTCTCAATTAAAATGGAAAATTTTAATTACTAATTCGTATAAGTAAAAAATAAATTTTAATTTAATTAACAAATATTAATATTGTAATCATTTGTAATTCTATTTAATTTAAGAGTATCATACATGTTACGAATATTAATATTAATGAATATTTGTTTCAGTAGTATGAATGTACGTTTGGCGTATAAATGAAATTTTATTTTAGAGAATATTTTATTAATTTCTTTTTTCTTGATCTTTAAATATTTCTGTAAATACTATATGTGAATATTAAAATTTACACTTAAAATTGCAAAAAACAATTGCATATTTACATGTAAAAGATTGTTTTATTTATCTTAATTATTAATTTATTTTTATTTTACTTTAACTAACGTTATCAATTAGTATTTAAATTTTTAAAAAAGTTAACCCAGCAGATTAATCATTTCTTGCATCTAAACATATTGCAAGAAACTACTAATTATTGGTATATTAGTCACAAATGAAGTATTCTTTACAATTATGTATTCTGCTAGAAAGAAATTATTTGTGACGGAAGTAATATCTGTGGCATTTTTTTATTATATCAAGAATTGGCATGAATTATATTAAGATTAGAATAGTTACTTTATAAAAATATTAGTTACAATTACCATTTTTTTTCTTTTAAAAACTAATTAATTACCGATTCTAAAAAATAATCTGTTACAGTTATTTAAAAAATAACTTTTTAGTTATTTTTCAGTATCTTTTCTATTATAACAAAACAACATGAGTAATATCATTTACTATTAAGGAAAAAGATTTATGTTGACAGCATCCTGTTTGACGATTATATTGCGATTGACTAGTATGCCCGAACATAAAAATTTGTAATTGAGCTGTAAATTGTATTTATTCAACATTTTCACGTTAAAAAAAATGTAATCATATTCAAAATTTTAGGTTTTAAAAAATATTTATTCACAAAAAAATTATGATTGTTTAACAAGTATTTATATTCATTTAAGTAAAGTGCAAACAAAATATAAACTGAAAAAGAAAATTCCAATAAATAATCGTTATACTTTACTATAACCGGTACTTTGATGATTTTAAGTAAAAAAAATAGATTTTATTTATTTTTGTCATTGTAATATTTATTAAATGTTCCGATTAGTGGATTCCGCGATAAAGTGTTTGTTTTTTGAAGCAATCGATTCAGCCATTTTTTTATTTCATCATATGTTTTGAAATGCTGGTCAGCAAGGCCATGCTATATCGATCGAATAATCCGAAAGAACAGTTTAATAAATACGTGACACGTAGTAAGATTTTCCATTGAAAATGCTAATATGTTTTTAACTGTTTTTGTAACTGTTTTGGTCGAACATTATTGTCGTACAAGATCATTTTGCGTTTTCTTTGAGCTTGAATTTTCTGGTTCAAAACATGATTCAAATCGATTAATTGTTGTTGATAATGATTGTTTGCTTTGGTTTCAGCAGCTTATAATAGACACGGCTTTCATGTCTCATCAAATATACAACAAAAACCTTAATGTTGCGTTTTAGAGTTGATATCGACGGTTGAATTTATCCACGATTTTTTACACTTAGGATTATCATTAGTAAATCCATTTTTTCATCGCCGATTGCTACTTGATACAAAAATTGCTTCTTTTTATGACGAGAAAACAATGAAGTGCAAATGAGGTTAAGGAGGTTTGACTGTTAGGGCTGCTGCATACAAATTCCGCAACAGTAAGAGGTAAACTTAAATCGATGAGCCAATCAGGATATTGCTTTAAGTCTATATAATCTTAATGCGGTAGCCCTTAGAGCCATGGCACACAAAAAAACTTAAGCAGTAAAATATAAGCAGTAAGCAAATTCACCAATTATAGTAGAGTCCATAAAACCATAACACAGTATAAGGATATAGTAGGGACAAACAACGTCGGCACCTTTGATCTTTTTCAGATGAGTTTTCAGGATCCGCCATGTCTTTGGTGACCACATACCGTATCAATAGTATTAGGAACCACTGCTTATATTCAACAAAAAAAGGAGATAAAAAAATCTTAACTTTTCAGAATCTTCCATCAAATCTTCCACCAAAGTGATTAGTTAGATACGTACAGTCACGTTGCTTCATGAAATTAATTGCTGTAATGAGTTATTCAGGAGATATAGTAATGTCTCGTCGCTAAGCAAGTATAGCGAGTATATCGTGATGCGATTGCAGTAACAGAGAAACTGTGGGTTTTCTGCTTTGATCGGGACCACCAAAAACATGGACTAATGATGACGCAAGCAAATATGCGCGGCGGAAAACGAGATCTTGTTCTTACTATATAACTTTATACTGTGGCCGTAACATAAGCAGTAGTCAATATGTCGATTTCCTTACTGTTTACGTCTTATTGCCTTTAGAAAGCCAACTTAGAAACTTAATTTTTTTATATGATGTAGATAAATACTGTACATAAATAATCCCATAATTTGAGCAATATTGATCGTATAGTTTTCTTATAATATTATTCTGAAATTGATCATTTTAAGTATTGTATACCGTCTTGGCGGTTGTTCCGAAGATAATCACCGATTTAATACTGTAAGAAATTATTAACGAAATTACCGGTAATCAAGTCTTTATTTAAGCGACATCTATAAATCGCATTCGATCATTAAATTACATTCGATTTAATCGACTTTAGTTCGCTCAGCAGAACTACAGCGCTCATGCTCCGGAAACGAAGCACAGTATAATAATAATTGAAGCATATGTTAGCGAAGCATCGGTTCTTCTCGCTTTTCGCGAATATATTCGGTCGAGACATACCGAATTTATCACATACCGAAATGCTTTTATATTGTTCTCGGTCTTTGTACTTTTACGAGTCACGTACGAATAAAATCAGTGATCGACTACAATACCAGGACTGTTTATTCGCACGATTTCCTGACAAGTCATTCCGACATATTATTCTGATTCCGAATTCCTTCACTCTTATCAAACTTTCCTTGAAAGAAAACCTGATAAGATTCTTCAAATTATTTCAACCTTACAGTTTTCAGAAGTGGGATAACTCGCACTTCTCTAGGATTCACCCTTACTTCTCTGAATTTAAATCGCTCTTGAAATTACTCCTTCGCTTTTCCTCATTGCGAATAAATTAACGAGTGATCATTCGCATTAGCGAAAAATTAATTGCCACGTGTTGCGTCCATCTTGAAGTCTCGCAGTTACATTTAGAGACTCCAAGAATGTATCGGTCGCGTTTAGACAAAATGTTTATTGCCAAGCTGCAGAAAGAAGCTCAACATTATCGTTTACTTTTGAGTGAAGATCTCAAAGTCTTAATCGATGCGATTATAGCACACATGGAGAGTGTAACGGCCCTATGGACATGTTAAGGGGCGCAAACTCATAAGACGATCAAAACGTCGCAGCAGGATCGTCTCGAGTCGATGTGATTTAGCAAATGTTAGTGAACATAACAATGCTAGTCTCTGTGATCACTAATCCGTTGCAACAAATGCAGCAGCAAATACTGAAGAGTAGCAGGCGCAACAAGCAGTGCTTTAGCAGATGCTTCTGGGTCTCACTACTCAGAACGTTTTCGCTTTGGAACAAGCCTTATCGATGCAGGAATCGATGATCCCTTGTAGCCACAACTGCTATCTTCTCATCGAAGATGAAGTTCTCTCGCATCGATATCCTCTTCTCACACAATCTCATTGCTGGTCACAGATCACAGATCACAGATATCTGAATTCGGTGGCAAGGAATCGGAGAATGTCCGCTCAATCAAGTAGTCCGGATCTATAAAGTTCCGGATGACATCAGGCTTTTAGCAGCTACATCTGTGCCCTTCGAATTTGAGGGAGAAGCGCCGAGACGGCTTCCCATTCACTTTAGAAAAATTATCGTATGCCTTATTAGATTTCAATCTAAAATTTAACCCAGTCTTAGATAATATCGAATATATGATACTATCGAAACTACCACGCTTAGGTAAACTGGATTATTGTATATTTTTAACACATCTTAAAGAAGGGCTATTTCCCGTCTGGTAAAAATCTTTAATATTCTTTATACCTAAATCGGATGGCGTCAATATTCGTCTTATTTCATTAGCTTTGTGTAAAATTGGAAAATGGAATGAATGTTGAATAACAAGTTGCTAGTGGTTGGAATTAAAGTTCTGCTCTAACCCATGTATGTTGCATTATATTTCTTACATTTTATTTTACTGCATTGGGGTGCAACATACATAACGGGAGTCTATCTTTGTGAATCTTAATGAAACTGCACAATTTGTTAATACTCAGTAAGTCATGTTAACTATCTTGTTATTCTTTAAAAAGTTTTTGACTTTTCTTTGCAATATCAGAAACGTACGCTATTGTAAAAATATTTTTTGTGATATTTTTCTGATTTTAGAATTGTTTTTATTACTAGAGCACAAACTGTTCTATAAGTTAAATTTTTTATGCAATTTTTTCCTAATGGTGGAACAAATCAACTGCAATGGATGCCTATTATTTAGCAATATTTTAATAATTTCATCAAAATTTTTAGCGGAAAAAGAAGGGATGCAACAAAAGAAATACTTTATCAATTAAGCCTACTGTGATAATATTCTGATACAACGGGTGCTATAAGAAATAATTTAATTAGTGTCTTGAAGACGTGAACTTTTACCACTTACATAGAGATAGAGTTTTCACATATGATCGAATTTTAACAATCACATCTAAAAAATTCAATTTGTCGCCATCCTCCACTGTAAACTTTAATCGTAGATGATAATTGTTAAATATGGCAGAAGTCACTGTGTGGCTTGTTAAGTTTTGCAAGAGCAATATCGTCTGTATAACATGCATAAAAATGTATGGTCAAGACCTCAAGAAACTGAATAAATTATTTTTCATACCAACATCTTGTATTGGCCAAAAAAGCATTAATTGATTAATTTTTGTATTATATATATATGTGTACAAATAAGAATTATAAAGGATTATAAAAGTATAAGTTTTAAAATTTAATGAAAGTATAGGGAAAATGCTTCCAAAAATTAAGAAATTTGAAATAAAGGAAAGATTTTTGACATGTAGTTCCAGCTATCAATCCGATTCTTAGTAATCTCAATCTTAACCGCTGTTGGCTATAATTCATAGTGTGAACAATCTGAAATCTTACTCTTAATCTTAATCTCTATCTTCAATGCATAGTTTGATCACCTTAAGCTTGACAGGTCCATTGCAGATTCGGAAAGTTCAAAAAGGATTTTAGAGAATTCATATAAAGAGGGTTCAACGTAGCGTGCTTAGTCCACTGTTCTATATGATATATGTGTACATAGCTAAATTGGATTCGAATACACAGAATTGTAAGATATTTTAATATGCGAACGATGTCTGTATCTATTCGTCGATATATCCCCGTTGAAAGTAAGTTTGCGCGAAATAGAAATAGCAACGAATAAAGCAGGGAGAATTTTTTATGGTTTGGTCCTTACACTTTCTTAAAAAAAAAACACAGTCATGCGTTTTTAGTAGAAATAACAAAGCATTATATAAAAATTCCAGTGCCAGGTGATAACAGGATCAGTGTTTTACAAATTAAGACACTGATCCTTCACCTAGTAAAAAAAGAACGCTGAAGTGAAATTCATTTGAATCTCGCAAAAAAATCTAAGAGAATGAGAGGGTAGATGACCTAGCTAGAAAAGCGATAAAAAAAAGGGTTGACTCTTAGAAATCTCGTTGAAAAAATTCGAAAAAAACAGCAGAAGGAATTTCGCAGGAGGAAAGTAAGGTCAAGACTTTGGAGAGCAAGGTCATCATTGATCGACTCGAATTATTTCTGGCTGGACCGGAAAACCAGCTTACTCCCAATGTGTCTATAGCTTCTTACTGCTACTGTTCATTGTAAACGACGCTTAAGACAAATTTTAATTGTTTGAAATTTCCCTTAAGGATAAGTTTTACTATTTTTATTTCCATCAGATTACGTAGCCATATCCTGATTGGCTTATCGGCTTAAATTTACGCCTTACGCTTACTGTTACGGAATTTTGTCTGCAGTAGCTCATAAGCGTCGTTTACAATGAACAGTAGAGGCTGTACACGTCGGAAGCTGGTTTTCCGGCTCAGTCAGAAATGACCGTTGATTGATCAATATCAAATTGATTTTGATTCAACGTCACTGGATGTCAAATCGATGTTAATTCAATGTCGATCGACGTTAATTCGATATTGATCGAATTAACGATAAATCTTGTAGCTGGGGATGTAATAAAGAATAAAGTAAGTCCGTAAATAGATTTCAACCATTTCGCTTATGAACTTAGGGCGGTATTCATAGTCCGTTCTTATTTCAAGACTATCTTAAGATATTAATACGGTCCTCTGATTGGTTTGTGACTTCTTAAGATTGTACTTAAGACGATCTTGAATATAAGATCTGACTATGAGTTTCAGGCTGGTATTCATATTCGGTTCTTATTTTAAGATCGTTTCAAGTAATGTACTTAAGACTTCTCAAATATAAGATCTCAAATATAAGACTATGAATACCGGTCTTAATAAATTATAAAACTATGGTATTCATAGTCGATTCTTGTTTCAAGACCGTCTTAAGTAATGTCTTAAAATGCTAATGCAATCTTCTGATTGGTTCGTGACTTCTTAAGACTGTACTTGAGACGATCTTGAATATAAGATCTGACTATGAATACTAGCCTATAATCTTAAGGATCCTATACTACTCAGCCAAGAACTCTGCGTTGACGGTGGCGACAGAATCAGATGGCGGTCTGGCGAAACCGGTAGCCACACATTTAATCACGAGCCCATGTCCGTGTGCTCATCTGCGACGCGCCGAGAGTGAACGAGAGCAAGCTCCTTCTCATACTAATCACTTGTTTCAAGCAACCGAAAATGCTTTCTCGGTAATCTCAGTTGTTTGGCCATGTAGGCATTAATAAAGGGCGAGGACATTCTAAATAACATATAAGTTTTAATAAATTGTAGTAATAGTGTATTTCTCTCAGTATTAATTCAGAATAGTAAATCATATTAAAACGCAATTAAAACGCAACAGTTTACGAGATATTTAATTGTTTACGATTTTTCATGCGCGTTATATACTCTCTCCTTCATAATTTCAAGTAGCAAAAATAATTTAGTAGAAGTAGAATTTTATCGGAAAAAAATTATAAACCAATATTTCTCTTCACGAAAATCTCGAAAGGCTATTAGACAGAAGAAATGCGTATATTTGAGATTCGAGACTTATGAAAAAAAATCGAATGTTGCAAAAAGCACGTTTTTCCCTTATAAAAGGAAATATATTGATTATATTATATGAAAAAAAAATCGATAAAAATAAAAAAATGTAGATATTCGAAATAATTACAAAATGAGACATGGAACATTAAAATCGATCTATTAGTTCAATAGAAAAAAAAAATAAAATACACTTTTTGATGAAAAAGTCCTTTTTTTCACTCGCTCTCTGTTCATTGAGATTTAAACGCAAAGCTTTGAAATTCTTGTAAAATGTAACTCTCGTAATGACGAACAAATCTAACTCTCCCTGAACAAGCCTGAAATGTTCATTAGTTTTTGCAAAAAGTCATTTGTTGACTAAAAACCTGTCTGCGGAAAATTTAATTTCTTCATCTTTGAGCAGTCGCACAGCTATTTATTAGGATGATTTTTCTTCTTCAAAAATTGCACTATCACGTATACTTAATAACAAAACAATTTTTAAACTATTATAAAATGCTTTTAAAAAGTGGAGATCTTCAAAAAAATGAAAATATAATAATTTCGTTAATGCATCATCAAATAACCGTGTGAAGCATTCGAAATTCTGACATTTTTTACGAATTTAAAAGAAAAAGATTACCCTTTGATTATTAGGAGAAATAACAATTTTTTTTCCAAAAATCACTCTTTATAAAATTTCCGTTTCAATTTATCAAGAAAGAATTGAATTTGTTGTTAAAAAAAATCTTGAATTGTAATCATGAAATTTTTAGTTTAGAAAATTTCTCCTTTCTTGAATTTTTATTTTTTCGATTTATTATTAAAAACTCACGTTTGAGTATGGAGTGCATATGTCTGATTAACAAATTTATGTCACATTAGCTATTTCTTTATTTAATATGCTGTAAATGTGTCCAATTGAACAATTAAGTATACGGAATTATCAGTACAAAATCAGTTTTTGTGAATTTAATTGTAGATGCAATTATAATATATGTAAATAAATAATTAATAAGTAGTTTGCCAAATGTTACGAGGACAAGTCAATAAGTTCTTAGAAAATCTGTCAGAGGGCAGTGTCATGTCACATTACTTTTTGACAAGTAACATCTCTCAGCTGATTACTGTCAAATTTTGAATAGAATGTACCGCGTGATTTCATTTCTGTAGACGATTAAAGTGAACAACCTTTGTATTTTTTGCAAAATGGAAAAAATCGATTTTCGTACAGTGATCAAACATTTACATATGAAAGAAAAATTAATGCCGAAATCAAAGCCGAGTTGGATAATGTTCACATCTGCACCAGCGTTTGCGACTGTATACAATTGGGTGAATGAATTTAAACATGGTCACATCCACATGTGATGCACTTCGTTCAGGACGTTCAATTGATGCTATGCCAGAAATCATCAATAAAATCTACGATATTGTTTTGACTGATCAACGAGTGAAAGTGCGCGAGCTTGTTGAGGCCACAGGCATATCACATGGCATATCACAGTGATTTCAATTTTGCACGATTGGGTATGAAAAAGCTCGGCAAGATGGATGCCGTGTTTGCTGTGAGCCATAAGCGCGACCGTGTGACGATTTCAAAACATGTTTGGAGATGTTTCAATGTAATCGAATGTAAGACGAATTTTTGCGTCGATTTATTACTGGACGAAATATGGATCCATTACTTCACACCCGAAACGAAGATACAGTCAAAATAATGGACTTCACCGGGTGAACTAGCTCCGAAGAAGATGAAGACCGTAAAGTCGACGATGATGGCCACAGTTTTTTGGGATGTACGCGGTATTAATTCATATCGATTACCTTTCATCGAAGCAAATAATCAATGGCGATTACACAGCCTTATTCAATCGTTTCAACAATATTTTAAAGAAAAAATGTCTCCATTTGGCGAAGAAGAAAGTACTCTTCCATCAAGACAATGCACGGGTTCACACGTGCCCGACACCGATGGCCAAATTCAAATTCCGCTACGAATTGCTTCTTCATCTAGCATATTCGCCAGATTTAGCCCCTGCGACTATTTCCTATTTCCAAACCTGAAGAAATGGTTCGGAGGAAAGAGATTCACCACCAGAGAGCCGAAGCAGAGGCTTATTTTGAAGTTGGACAAATCATATTATTCGAACGGCTTGAAAAAAATTGGAGAACAGTTGGATCAATTGTATCGAGGATAAAGGAGACTATATTGAGAAATAAAAATAAATCGATCAAAAAAATGTTTTACTATGTTTTTCTAAAAACATATTGACTTGCCCTCGTAGCGTAACTGTTAAAGATATAGTATTTTCGCAAATATAAAAATAAATTAATGTTATATGAAAAATATATTTTGCAATTATATTCGACAGTTACACTAACATTTTGGCAAATTATTTATTATATATATACAATATCATATTTGCGTCTGCAAGAAAATTCACAAAAACAATTTTGTATTGATAATTCCGTATATTTAATTGTCCAATTGGAAACTTTTTATAGCATGTTAAATAAAGAAATATAGCTAATATGACTTAAATTTGTTAATTAGACTGCACGCAAACATGATTTTTTAATAATAATAAACCGAAAAAATAAAAATTCAAATAAAAAATTAAAAATTTCATGGTTACAGTTACTTTGCGAAGCATTTGGTTAAGCTATTTGTTTATATTTCGCCGAGCTACCCCAAATTTAAAAAAATTAATTTTTCACAAATTATTGCTGTTTTGCACAAATTATTTTCCACAATTTATTGCTGAGAAAATATAAATTTAGCAAATTTTAATGCACGAAATTAAATGCGCGCAAATCGCCGAGCGGACCGATTGTATAAAAAGCGATTAGTGTGAGAAGGAGCTCTCGTTCACTCTCGGCGCACCGCAGGCGAGCATGCGGACATGGGCTTGTTTGTGTGTTACAGCGCCGCACTATGATAAACTTATAGGCCGAACTTATAGGCGTGAAAAAGTGACGTTTTGACAACGAAATTTGTTGCATGCCATTTCGTTATTATTTGCTTTGTTTCGGAATCCTCGTTGATTTCAATGTATTCTCGGGGATGGCAAGTAAATGGTTCATCGATACCGAACCGTCCCTGTTCAAACTTGCCTGCCAACATTTCATTCAAAACTTGCATGTCTCGTTCTAATGCTGTCTATCTCAGATGGCATGCGAATCCCCTTGTGCGACACTCGAAAAAGTAACGATCGCGCACACATTTCGCGTGCGAAAAATCAGTTCCCGATCCCAATCAATACGGATCATCTATTCTTTCGTAATGCTTCTTCTCGAATTATCAAGTGCGAACCGACATTCTATTACGTATTACCGCTGCATTTTTGTCACCTAACGTTCTCGGTATACGAGGGCAGTAGCACGCGAGAATTGCCTGAGTTTCTGACGCGAGATTTGCCGGTCTCATTTCTGCTCGCAATATACTCTCTTTCGAACTGCGAGAAATCACTCAACGTCGTACCAAGTGCGAATTACGCATCTCAACGATTGCATCAGTTATCGATCTACAACTTTCGCCTACCGCCCGCTTTGAATACATTTTAAATTCTACTCAACAATAAAAGTTACAATTGTTATAACAAAGAGTCGTTATTATTACACGCTGCCTTGGCGAGTGAGCCTTCCATACAAGGTGACATTACGTCACAAACATACAACATATTTTTGTCCTTCGAGCCGGATCGTTATCAAGGAAAGTTATTATTTGCTTGACTCTCAAACATTCCGAGTTGTGCCTTTCCGTTGAAAATCATGTCGTCTCTCGACAAACTGATGAGTATGCAAAACCAACAGATGAGTGCCATATCTTGCACACTCACTAATTTTAAGAAGTTGGGACAGGCTGACAAGTATTATATAACACGACAATGCCTCGCAACTCTCAAGGAGACCTTTGCTAGATGCTAGGAACTGGATTGCAAAATTACGCTAGCTGCGGACAAGAAAGACTGAAGACAACCCATGCGTACTTCACCCAGAACTACTTCCTGACGTGTGAGAAACATTTCCATGAAGCTGCCGAGGTACTGGACTGTCACGAAGTCCGCGAACTCCATCCCGCTGCACATGATGTGAATGATCTTAATAACTTGTTCCAGTCATCGTCGCATCTTCCGAGGATCAACCTACCGATCTTCGACAAATGGGAAAACTCTTGCGATAAATTTAAATTGATAGTGATGATCAGAGTTTAACGATCAGAGTCGAAACGTATGCATTATTTGTGTTCGTGTGTAAGAGGGGATGCAAATAATGCTCTTGACCATCTCGCGGTAATGATTTCACTATCGCGTGGAATATTCTCGTTTCTCGGTACGATAATAAATATCGTCTTATTACGATACATTTACAATCGCTTTTCAATTTACCGTTGTTCACGACAGAAATCTCCAACAATCTTCGTACACTTCGCGATCAAATCAATGAAGCGATACAAGCCCTGAATAATCTCGGTTGCGCAACATTGGGATGATTGGCTTGTTTTTCTAATTGTTTTTCTAATTATAAAAATTCGATAAGTCGCGAAAAACTTGGGAACTTAATCGGCGATATTGTAGATTATCCGCGAACTTGATCAATTTCTCGCATGTTGCATTCGCACGTTCAACGCGATTGCACCCGCGAATGCAATGGAGAAATCACAGACGACATCCAAGAGAGAAACTCTCGCTTTACATACCGCGTCTCCCGTTTCGTTCTTGTGCAAAGTGAACATCTATTGTATCAATGTTTTCCTCAAGCAAACTCCAGACATTTTGAATTCATTAAAAACCAGAAATGCTGTGTGAACTGTTTCAGTACGAAGCATGCTGGGAAAGATACAAATTCTTGCGCGTGCCGATAATGTAGTAAACGGCATTACATGTTGTTACATTTTGATAATTCCGTTAAGCCTGTTGACATTAAGCAACTGTTGACGTCCGTACCGATAAGTAGCGAGAATGTAATCGCTACGCACTAGTGAAAACCGTAGCGCCGAGCTCCAAAATCTTATTCGCGACCGCGCGCGTGCGAGTTTATTTGCCTCATAAATGTTTTATCACTGTTCGCGCGCTCCTGGATCAAGGATCCGTCTCTACGTTTATTTCCGAATCGCTTACTCAACGCCTTTCGAGAATTAATCACTCTGTTTCTATTACTGGCATTAGTACCGGCGAAATGTAGTCTGTCATGCGTCACGCTGCTCAAATTACGATTACTCCGGCGTCTCGCGACGGACCTGCCTATATTACCACCGCGTTTATACTTCGATCATTAATGAAATATTTACCGAATTGAGTAAATACCGCGTATAATTAGAGACACGTCGCCGGACTTGAATTTGCCGATCGTGACCCCATGAGTTCGAATCCTCGACATCATAATTGGTGCTGATCTTTTAGGCATGCTTGTTCTCGACGGTATTCGAAAATGTTTCGAATGAATGAATATGAGCCTACTGCGCAAAATACGACACTGGATTCTCGGCTGGATTCTTTCCGTATCAATAGCCTCGTTTCCGACTGGGTCAATTTCCGCGCTTGCGCATCACGGAATTGTTTTTGAAATTCTCGATCGCGATCTTCGTCGCTTTTGGGAGATTGAGGAAGTGCCTCAGAAAGTTCGTCGGAGTCCTGAAGAACACCAGTGCGAAGAGCATTTCAGAACACATTCCCATACACCGGAAGGACGCTATATCGTTCGATTACTGTTTACAAACGGACCATCTATCTCGATAGGTCGCGCTCTATTGTTTCGAGCTTTCGCCTCTTGGAACAATGCTTAAATCGAGACCCAATTATCGCTTCCGAATACCACGAATTTCTCGCAGAATATGAAACATTCAGTTATATGACCAAAAGTCCAAATCCAACAGAAATTGTCAACCAAAATAAACTTATTATATTCCGCATCACGCTGTCTTACGTGACAGCAGTGCAACCATCCGCTTACAAGTAGTCTTCAATGCTTTATGTCATACATCAAATTAGACATCATTGAACGACCATATGCTCATTTGCCTTAAACTTTAAAGGGATTTAGCTATTGTTCTAATACAGTGGCACCAATATCGTTACGTGTTTATCATCGATATCGCTAAAATATCGGCAAATCTTAGTTGACTCCCGAGACACCGACTACAACGCATTGTGTGGCAATTTATCCCTGGTGGATCAATCACCGATTACTGCCTTCTCATCGTTATCTACGGCACAGTCGCCGCTCCCTATTTAGATCCTTTGGATCTTAGAATAACTTGTAGGCGATGAAGGTGCCGAATTTCCGCGGTTCCCGTTTTACGTCATCAGACATACGTTGACGATTGCGCTTTTGGCGTAGACGATCAGATTCTTGCTCGTTAAACACGCGATCAATTAATCAATTGATCAACTGAAGAAAGAAGGCTTTCGAAAATGGGCAAATAATGCCATCGCTCTATTGTCCGAGCTCGATCCCGCGATCATGATTTAGTCACTAAGATTCTTCAAGTCGACGAGGAATACTTTGGAACCCTAAGATATCTTTCAATTTCACGTGACCGTACTGTCATCATCTGAACGCAACAAACGAGCCATTCTATCGACCATCGCTAAGTTTTTCGATCCTTTAAGATGGGTTACTCTCGTTAGTATTACCGCCAAAATTCTCATGCAGCGACTGTGATCCCTTTAATGACCAGTAGAATGACGAAATTCCTAGCCAACTTCTTGATTGCTGGTCTGATTACTATCAATGATTTCCGCGTCTCAATGCCATTAGCATTCCGCGCTGGACTGCTTATGGATCTCTTACTCTTTATATTGTGCCCTTCATGTTTTCCGACGCATCGATTGCGGCTTTCACTGCCGCAATGTATTTTCGTACTGTTAATATAAATGGCTCAATCACCGTCTCTCTTCTCGCCGCCACATCAAAAGTGGCCTCTCTTAAAACCATCAACGTCCCACAGAATTATCCTCTGCATTGCTTCTCGCACACTTGATACATTTCGCGCTCCAACTTCCAAATCTCGAGTGTCATTACTAGATAGATTCCATTACACTCGTTGAGCCAGTCACCTTCCCGATGGAAAACCTTTGTCGCTAATCGCGTTTCGACAATCACTCCTTCCTGGAATTTCGTGATGTCATGTTCCGACGCACATCAATCCCGCGGACTGCGCGTTTCGCTCCCGATCTTTTCCAGACACATACTCTATGGTTAGACACTCCATCCTTTCCATCATTCTCCCGAGTCCTGGCCGAACTCGTACCTTTCGATACCCTCCGATGTTCCTCTCGAACAACGTCTCTCAGATCTCTCTGGTATGTGTCTTGCACGCTCAATTGGGATTTCGCGTCGCGTTATTCTTTGTAGCCAAAATTGCTACGAACTACCGCTTATCTATATCGTTTTCTAAATCGATTCTGACGCTCTAAAAATCCACGAATACCGCGACTTTGCTCCCCGAAGAAATTCAACATAACGCCAAACGCTACTGGCTCAAAATCATGCAGTCAACCATGTTTCCTAATGAGATCGCGGTTCTAACACATAAGCGCCTGGTACCAAAGAACAGTCCACTCTTTGTTTTCAATCTTTATATGGACGAGGATGGATTTGTTCGTATTCGAGGAAGATTCCGTCGAGCTTGCCTCCCGGCGAGGAGCGACGAGAAATCCCATCGTCTTACACGTGCATCAGCTATAGTATTCATTATCCAGCATCATCATCTTCGAACGTTGCGTGCCGGTTCTCAATTGACGCTCGCATCGTTGCGACACGAATTCTGGATTCTTCGGGCTCGCGCCACTGTTCGATCTTTATAAATGCATACTATGCACGCGTGAACGTGCCCGTCGAACTCATGGACGACCTCCCGGCTGAGTCAACCGCACCGCTCGCGTCTTTATCCATATCAGCGTTGATTAACGCAGATCCGATCGCTGTCTGAACGACTCCCGATCGAGCATAAATCGCAAAAGACCTATATCGTGCTATTCATATGCCTCACGACCTACCCTTAGAGCTCATCAGCGATTATATCTCTCCTACCTTTATTACAACGTATCAATGATTTATTTTTCGCCGAGGACTACTGACGTCCATGTATTCCGATAACGGAATCACGATGCCGATCGCGAATTGTCCAACACACACATGCGAAAACAATTCGTGATCCTAACTTCCGAAACCGATCTACAGATGGAACCGCGTGACATTTCCTACCTTCCCCTGTGTCGCCGCATTTCGGCGATCTGTGGGAGGCCTACGTTAAAAGTATTAAACATCATTTAAAATGATACCTCCACATGCTAACTTTTGAAGAGATATCAACGCTCCTCTGTTGAATCGAGGCGTGCCTTCACGCCCGATTGCTCCCATTTCCGATAATCTCGACGATTATCGCGCTCTGACTCCCGATCATTTTTTGATCGGAACCTCTTCTCGCTCCCGCTGAACCAAGCGTGCTTAACTTGAACGAACATAGACTTTCGCGTTGACAAATGGTTTAACAAATAACCGAAGGTTTTTGGAGGTCATAATCCGGTGATTACTTGCATATCTTTCAACAACGCCCAAAATGACGCGTTGTCCAGCGATTGGCCAAAGTCAAATCGTCGGTCAAATCATTCTCGTGCGTAATCCTCCGGTTCCACCAAGCTAATGGGAACTTGGATTATGGCGTGTCATCCAAATGATGATGAATTAACTCGCGTAACTATAAAAACTGTCGTTCCGAGTATAGGCGATCAATTGTAAAACTTTGTTTTCTACCTGTCACGATCAATACCGAAGAATCTAAAGATTCCGTCATGGGCGGAGTTCCGTTGAACGTATTTGATTATTACCGATCTTGCGAACCGTAAACGTAGATTATATTGCATTCCGAATTTGTATTCTGTATTAACTCATTTTCGTTGTTATATTATTATTGTATCTTGCGCGCTTTGATGCGAATTCTTTTGAATGCAGATATTCAAGGCAGGCGGTATGTTCCGGAATCTTCGTTGATTTTAATGTATTCTCGGGAATGGCAAGTAAATGGCTCATCGATACTAAGCCATCCCTGTTCAAACATTCCTGCGACCAACATTTCGTTCAAAACATGCATATATCTCGTTCTAATCACGCTGTCTATTTCAGATGGCACGCGACCCCCCCTTGTGCGACACTCGAAAAGATAACGATCGCGTACGAGAAATCAGTTCGCTCTCCGATTCCGATCAATACGGATCATCTATTCTTTCGTAACGCTTTTTCTCTATCAAGTGCGAATCACACCGACTATCACGTATTACCGCTGTATTTTTGTCATTCTCTTTCATCTAACATTCTCTAACATTCTCGGTATACGCGTACCGCGAGGGCAATAGTGCGCGAGAATTGCCTGAGTTTCTGACGAGATTTGCCAGTCTCGTTGCTGCTCGCAATATATTCTCTTTCGAACTGTGAGAAACCACTCAACATCGTACAAAGTGTGAATTATCTGTGCACGCATCTCAACGATTGCATCAGTTATCGGTCTACAAGCTTCGTCTACTGCCTGCTTTGAATACATCTTAAATTCGATTCAATAATAAAAGTTAGAATTGTAACAAAGAGAATCGTTGTTATTGTACGCCGTCTTAGCAAGCGAACCTTCCATATAAGATGACACTAACGTCATACAACATGCTTAATTGTGAAAATGTGACTTGTCTCATACTTATCAAAGTCGTAATTATCGATGAAAACTAAAGTTATCTTGGAATTTTGTATGTAAAAGCGTGTATGTATTTTACTCATTACAATAGCTGTCGGACCGTTTCCGCCCGAATATAGGCTCACTTTATGTGCCTTTTACGACCATTTACTGGCTGTCAAGGGAGGAAAAAACAGTTTTCATCAATTTTTACAAGTGTTTTAAAGTAATCTCATCATTTTTTTTCATCCAAATTGTCTTTATTTAAAAATGGTACGCAACATAAATTAACGTGTCATTTCTCACTTCTGACGATTCCAACATGGCCGTCGCGACTAATCAGGAGCCTTAGAGTACTTTGATACGTACTCTAAGTGGACTGTATTGTTGATGTTTTAGAGGATTGCATTGAAAGCCACTGTTTTTTTTGTATTTTTTGAACATTTATTTCATGTCTGTCAACTAGTGGCTCTTGAGTTAGCCTTTCCCTTCTAATTTGATCCATCAGCCGATTTCGGGGATGGTTGTCAGCTGAAATGTAGGCCCTACTCTTCATAGTAAACTGTTGGAAATTTTGATTTTTTCTTCTTTGTTATACAACATAGTACACTAGATCTGTATTAAAAATAAAAAAGATTTAAAATATTTACTCAAAAGAGAAAAGCTATTTAGTTATTACATTTAATTATTTCTATTGTAAATAACTTCAAAAAGTTATTACTTTTAGGTCCAGTTTCACAACTCACAGTTAACTCTTAACCGAGGTTCAACTTATTCTTCATTTCTTTCTAATGCTAGAATTAGAAACATATAAAAAATAAATTGAAGTTAAGCGTTAATCGTGAGTAGTAAAAGTCTTAAACAGATTTATAAAAAGTATTTCATTTTAAGGTTTGTAAAAAAATTTTTATTTTTTGCGTCTTATACCTATATTAATGTGATAAGAATCTAAATTTGTCTTTGGAACAAAGCTATAACTTTTTCCTACTTTTCTAGCAGAAATTGAATTTCGCGACGAAAAAATAATGTCTTTTGAGCCAATCCAAGCTACAACCCAATTTTTTACTACGCCGGAATTACGAAGTATTTAAGTGTGAATGATTGGAAATGTGAATCTTCCAGAGCGTGTTGCATCGATCGTAACAAATGATGATGATCACTTGATGCCAAGTCCGAAGAATATGCTGGATGCAGGAGAATCTCCCATTCGAGTTCCATCAGTATTTGTTTCACAGCTAATATGTGGCCGAGCGTTATCATGGAGAAGAAGAGAAAAATCTCCTTTCAGCAATGATCGTTTTTGCAAATTATCATTCAAATACTCCAATTGTTGACTATAACGCTCAGCGGTGATTGTTTCATTCAGGTTTAACTCATAATATAATACATAACATCCTCCATATCTTACCAAATACAGAGTATTGCTTTGTGACCATGGATATTTCATTTTGGAGTCGATGTTGCTCGTTGGCCAAGATTAATCTATGATTTTTTACGTTTCAGATTATCAAAATAGATCCATTTTTTATCGACGGTTGATACGCCATAAAAAACTTCTTTTTTTGTTTTGCAAGCAAAGAAATCAATATCTTTAAATGATTGCAATGGTATTTTCGGTTCATGTGGCAGCCATTTCCCTTCTTTCTGAATCTTTTCTATGGCTCATAAAACGTCGTGAAATGTTGATTTGTCGATTTCAAACTGTTGAACTAATTGTGCTTGGAGTGTTTTAGCAGAGTTTTCTTCCAATAGAGTTTGCAGTTGTTTATTTTCGAATTTTTTCAATTAATCTGATCGTTGTTTGTCGTGAACATCACAATCACCATTTTTAAATTGTCGAAATCAACTCTACAAATTGTTTCTGTTGGAATATTCACTATAAATTTCTGCAAGTAATCGATGAGTTTCAGTTGCACTTTTTTTCAAATTAAAGTAGTATAGAAGTAGTATAGAAGTAGTATACAATATATCGGAAAAACAATTTATTGCGTTTTATTTTTCACAGTAATAGTTCACTGCATTAAAAACACAAACTCATCATAGTTTTAAAATACAAATTCATTACTTTAGTAGAGAATTTATATTTTTAAAAATATATATAGTGAACACATACTTAGTGAAAAATACATACAATACAATAGTGAACCATTGTTATGACAGATTTTCTAATCCGAATAGTCGTCGACTTTAAGGATTAATATCTCGGTTCGCGAAGCATAGCGACATTTTTTTCTTGTCAAATCTTTATTTTTACATGAAAACGTATTGATTCAGTGTATTTTTATTAAAATTTGGACTCTTCTTAACATTTACCTTTGTCACTAAATATGATGTGATCCACTTAACGTTGCAAATTATATTTTATTGACCAATCAGAAGAAAGAATTGCTACGAATTAATCAATCAAAAACTATATATGATAGAAGCGACATCGACGTCGCGATTTCTGATTAGTGACCTCATACCTAATTAAAGTAGTCATTGTACTTATAGTAGAGAACTATCACATGTTTCTTTTCTATAACTGTCTAGTACATACACATATCTAAAGTATATAATATATCATTTACCTTTTTATGTAACATTTGTAATTGCATTACACTTAATCGCTACATTATTCAACAAGAAAACACAAAAATACTTGCTTAACCTCATCCTGACAGAGTTCATGATTCTTATAATAGAGAAAATGGAGTATGACGGATGAATTGATCAACTGGAGCGGACATGACGGTGCTGAACATATGCTAGAGGTGTGGGGATGTCGCTTCTCTCATATCATATATAGGACTCTAATCAAAGGATACTTCAAAGCATTTGCGTGAAGTGGATCGTATCCTATAATTTATTAATCAAGAAAAACCAATAGCGGAGAATATCTACATTACCTATATATCTACCCTATATATCTACTTTACCTATATATCTACCAGTCAGAAATAGTTCCTTGAAAAAACGTCATTACGATGGAAAAGTTGTTGATTTGAAACTTGCATCGAAATTTTAACATTTTTGAGTGATAAAAAATTACATATGTAGAGAGTGCAATAAGAGTTTGATACATTTTTAATATTTTTGGTATAAATATGTGATATGTAATCTTATATTTTGAATATTTTTGTTTAAAGGTCAAATCGACATTTTTTTCGATTTTATTTTGACAATTGCAATATCGTTCTAATCATAAAAGCTTTCTCAAAATTTTTCAGAATTTATAAATAATTTTATAACTTTTTAGAAAATTATGAAATTTTTTTATACGAATCAGAAATTTTTGACAACTATTGATAAAGTCTATATCTTTTCTTCTAGAGTTTTTGTTCTTATTTTATTATATTTCTACTCCTGCTGAATAACATTACTTTTATTTGTACTTCGTAGTTTATTTAATATAATCTTAATATATATATATATCACTTTTATATTGAGGAATTTCAAGGAATAATGTCTCTTACCATAAATATTGATAATCTATTAGCTGTCTCTCATAAATGAGTAGAAAATCAAGAAAAAATATCATCGACTCTAAGTTTAGCTATTATAGATTAATTCTAAATCGAATCGATATCGAAACGATCTCAATTTTTAAATTAATGAAATTTAAATGTTGGTCTATTATACAAGTTTCAATATCATTGGAAGTATAAAAATACTACTAGTGTCACTGCTATTACAGTATTACTACTGATACGCAATAGTGTCCATCCATGCTGACAGTAGTGTTATATTGTAGTACTATATGACGACATATGACGTAATGTAGAACTACTTTCAATAATTATAATATTTGGTATAAAAAATTTATTAGAGTAATAAATACACACACACACACACACACACACACACACACACATATTATTTAGAGCAATTAGTATTATTTCAGCTAATAAAAATAATAAAATTGGGAGTACAAATAAGTTTCCGCCGTTTGCAAAAGACGGCGCCACTAATAAACTATAGTTAAAATTGTTTGATGTAAAACGATATATTGTAAAATCGGACATCCGGCAACATAACCTTGAAATATTAGCGATTTTGTATCAGCATCATATATTTTTTTTTGTACGAAAATGTCGAGTTTTTGAGCCGAATAAGCGTCATTTGCGGGAACTTTTGATTTACTTCTTTAATTTGAAGAAATCTGCAGCTGAAGCTCATAGATTGCTTGTAGAAGCATATGGTGATGCTGCCTTAAGCGAGAGAAATTGTCGTGAGTGGTTTCAAAAGTTTAAGAACGATGAATTTGACGTCGAAAACAAAGAACGTAGCGAAAGGTCGAAAGTGTACGAAAACGCGAAATTGGAAGCATTATTGGATGAAGATTCGTGCCAAACGCAAAAAGAACTTGCACTTACATTAGGAGTGACTCAACAAACAATTATCGTTTGAAATCATTGGGAATGATTCACAAGCAAGGGAATTGGGTTCCATATGAACTGAAGTCCAGAAACGTTGAAACGTCGATTTTTCACATGTGAAATGCTGCTTGCTAGGCATAAACGAAAGGGTTTTTTGCATCGTATAGTCACTGGTGATGAAAAATGGATCCACTACTATAACCCAAAGAAGAGGAAATCATGGGGACCACCTGGCCAACATCGATAGCCAAGCCGAATATTCATGGAAAAAAAAATGTTCTGTATTTGGTGGAATCAGCTTGGTGTCGTGTATTATGAGTTGCTCAAACCGAACGAGACCATTACTGCGGCTCTCTACCGAACACAATTGATGAGATTGAGCCGAGCACTCAAGGAAAAACGCGCCCACTACTCCAGGCATGACAAAATTATTCTCCTGCATCATAATGCTCGACCACATGTTGCGGCGCTGGTCAAAACCTACTTAGAAACACTCAAATGGGAAATTCTATCCCACCCGCCGTATTCTCCAGACATTGCTCCTTCCGACTACCACTTGTTCCGATCGATGACGCATAGCCTGTCTGAGCAGCACTTCACATCATATGAAGATACCAAAAATTATATTGTAATATATCGATGATTGGATAGCCTCAAAAGATAAAGCGTTCTTCCGATACATCCACATGCTACCAAAAAGATGGGAAAAAGTAGAGGCTAGCGATGGCCATTACTTTGAATAAAACATTATGTACCGTTCTTTCATAATAAATGCTTAATTTTTGATAAAAAACGGCGGAAACTTATTTGTACTCCCAATATTTTACAATATTATTAAAAACAAGTTATTATCATAGATATCATCATTTGTACATTACTATATTTAATATTAATTATAATTTTTTTATGTGTACACCTCTTTCACATCATCTTTGAACAGATATGTTACAATTATACATCCAGCATTATATTATAGGTGTTCTTCAAAGGAGCAATTCTCGTACGATCACAGAAATGAAGCATAATATATGGATGTTCAGATTCGGATGGGGACCGCGCATATGTGCATCATAAAATTAGTTCTCAAATTCATAAAGTAAATTTTTTTTTTATTATAATTTTGTCGTGTATCCTCTGAAATATGATGCTAATCAATAATATTTATTTTCACAATAAAATTTCAATGAAACTTTAATTAATGAATTTTTTCCACCACTATTACGCTATTAGTCACACTACTTGTCGAATTTACTTATTGCATTAATGATACTAGTGACATTAATAGTATATTTGTGTGCTGACTAAATTAATCCAAGATTTTATTTCCAACTCGAAAATTAATCAAAATTGGAGCCAAAAATTCGTCGAAATCAATAGAAATTTCGAAAACTTTCGATTTTTATTTTCGACATCGAAATGATGTCTTTTCGAAATTATTTCTGATTGGGTAGTGCCTTAGAGCGTAGCATATACAGCTAGAGCCATCTAGACGTGAATAGCGGCTTTGTAATGTAATCTGCTCATAGTTCATTTAGAGTAGTTACTAAGATTGACATTTTGTATTTTGTATTACAAATACAAACACAAAATATATGTATCTTGCTTGTTCACGTATACCATCGTATTACGCGTCTCGCGTAGTAATTGATCGCAGTGAGCACCCGTATCAAATGATGAGTTGCGCTACCTCTGCTTACCTTCCGAACGCGTTCCGTTCTAATTAAATATTTTTCCTTATAATTTAAAAACTAAGTATCGGAAAAATTTTGATAACGGAAGAATCGTTTTAGCAATAAGTCAGGAATATGATTTTAAGGACAAATGTTTGTTCTGGGATATCCTGTATATCCCATTTTTCAAAAAAGTTTAGACCTGAAAGGAAGTACACCTTTATTTAATGCCTTTCTTGTACCTTGTTTCAAAAAGTAAATAAAAGTAAATAATAATGGATTTTTAAAAAATCAATTGTTTTGAAAACAAAAAATTTGTATAAGAAATATTATTTTGCTACTTATTTTTGTAAAAGATACACTGATTTGCACTCTATCTGCGTGTACATGGTCATTACATAATGTTGCCGCACACCATATAATAGATATCTATTAAACTTATTAAAAAATATGAATTATTTTTAAAAAATAGTGTCCCTCGTTCGAATCATATTGATGATTAAATTTCAGTAAATAGAACTGTTAATTTCGTATAACTATAAATAAATTTGGATAAGAAATTTTAAGTTTTTGAAATTATAAGATGTTTTCTTTATATCATAAATATTTAATTTAAGATAATACAAGTACTATATATGTTGATATCATATAAATTAATTACATAAAACGTATATTATGGAAAAATATCTCATGCATCAATGTTTGAATATTACAGTTAAATTATTTTATTTTATAAAATATTTCATAAAGAATTTTGTGTACATTCATTGTGTACATTCTGTTACTATCAATAAAATTCTTATAAGTATTGACTTATCAATGGAGAATTATTTTCATGCCGTACATTCATTTGCGGGCGATACAAGTAGTGTGTAACGTACATGCGAGAATATGAGGATCTTGGATACATGCATGTGATTTTCGCAACGACCTGCGTCTCGCTGATTCGACGATCATTTCGAGGTGAAGGCACAGTCGAAGCAACGCATTCCATTCAGTATACCGACGACCATAGTACTGCTAAGACACTACTTTCCGCAAAGTGTGTCTTGCATTGTGTAAACACAGGTGTGTATTTTTGTGTCTAAATCATTTTTTTTTAAATATTTGTTTTTCTTCTCGTACTTCTGCTTATATGACTATAAACTCAATTTTTCGTGTGGAACAATGATCAATAAGTAAGAATATGTTACATTTTTTGTTATATCGTGTTACAACGTTCCTGTTTTTCTCAATATTTGAATGGTTTTTATATATTTGTAGCTACTAAAAAAGAAAATAAAGTTAAAAAAGTTTCATCATAGATTTTAAGAAATGAAAAATTTTATTTTTGAAAATTTATTCTACAAATTTACAATTTACAACTTTCCTTTTTTTATTTTAATAAAATAATATAGATACATAAGAATTATTCAAATGTTAAGAAACAGAAATGTTGCATATTAATGTAATGTTTTAACATTAAATGTTACTAATAAATTTTATTATTTTAATATATCATTTAAAATTGTTAACAATAAAAGGGATTTCATATTATCATTTATTTTCATATTATAAAACATATTTAAATTCCTTATAATTATATCTATAGTTATATTACAAAATTATTCTATTAATTCAAAACAGAATTTATAAAAAATGGAAAAATGATGAAATTTTTAAAAAATTATATTCTTTTTCTCAGTGTAAAAATCCCTCAGTGTAAGAAATACTCATTACTTGTTGAAAAATAAAAAATAGATCAAAATTTGTTGCAATGTATTTTGAGTTATTATATGATTAAACCTTTTCGTATGTAATCTTATTTTGTATTATATATCTATTTTTTATTAAATAATTTTCATTTTTAATAAAATTAAATTATTTGAGAATAAAATATAATTTTATGATGAGTTAATTTTTAATTTCATTCAAAATTTAGTTCAATAAATTAAATGTTATAAAATATTCTTTCTCTTCTTCCTATAATAAAATTTGCGAGTTAAATCGCAATAATTGAATTATTGCCTCTTTTCCACGATTCGGTTAATTCTTTCGCTTTGCTCATTTCATACTGTAAGAGTAATGAACACAAGATGTTCTGACAACTGTTCTCATAAAAATTCGATTATTGTGATTAATCTGCGTAAATCTGCCTTAAATACTTATATATTTGTATACTTTTTGTATTTAAAGGTGCCTATAGACAGTATGGCCAATGTATAAGCCAACTTTGCACACATTCGCTAAATGTTGACTACTTTCAATATGGATAATTATATATGTCATATATGATATTTATGTGCTAATGTTGGCATACATTGGCCATATCATCTACAGACGTTCTTTACATTGAAAGTTAGTACGCGAGCAACGCACACTTGCCTAGTAATATAAATGTTATATAATATGTTAGATTGATATTTATATGAGTTGCTTCAATGAGATGTCTGCTATTGATTGTAGATGTTTCTATTCCATAAATATGACTATTTTTAATTATAGTGGCTCTTGGTTAATATAATTGTAATTAGAAAATTGTAATTACATCAACTAAGAGACTATAATTAAAAATATATAGTCACATTTGTGGAATAGAAATGGAATTATAATCAATAAAATTTTAATTTGAAAATTCGGAAGAGTATGAATAATGTATATTGGTCATCTCGCGATACGAATTTGCGATTCTATTTCTTTCAATCTATTTTTTATAATTATAGTATTATTAAGATAATTAAGGCAAAAATCAGATTTAATGATCCATATTAGAAACATGCAATGGAAAATACAATACAATACGTCGATGGTAAGAAGATTTATATAGTGAAAGTCAATTAATTCTGCAGCAAGACTGGAATATTTACCGTCTGCCTTCATCATGTAAGAAAAATTTACGGTTTATTGCTCGTTGATTGTAATTGAATCGCAGCATGCGAAACATGAGCTTATTCTGCGCGCATATTGATATGATTTCAGAAATCTAATAAAGGAATTTTCAAGAAATAAATTCATTGCCATCTTTTCTCTTCATTTGTCAATAACAAACTATCAGATTTTTATTAATTACATTAGTTACTTCAATGAGATGTCTGCTGTTAATTGCAGACGTTTCTATTCCATAAATATGACTATGTCTTTTTAATTATAGTCTCTTGATTAATGTAATTGCGATTAGAAAATTGTAATTACATCAACTAAGAGACTATAACTAAAAACATATAGTCACATTGATGAAACAAAAATGGAATTATAATCAATAAATTATTTAATTTTAAAACTCGAAAGAGTAAGAATCTCCAAATTAAAATTCTATTAAAGCGAGTTCTGTTTAAGACTTTCAGATTTGATTTTATTGGAATCATGTTGAAAAAATTTTTTTAATTCAGTTTATAAGCACTTTAATAAGTAATTCATACTAAATAATTAATTTTTTTTTAATTTGAACTATTTTTCCAATATATACATTATTATTATGTACATCAGATCTCAAATGGATCGTGTCGGTAGAATTAAATAGTTTCAACGGATAATGTTTTTAAATTTAATTATATTACAATGTATGCAGGGGCTGAAGGATGTAAAAATCAAAGATTCAACTTTTACAAAAAATTTATCAAATTGACTAAAATTTAAATCTATTTTGGAAAGAATACTTAACGATTTATCAAATTGACTAAAATTTAAATCTATTTTGGAAAGAATATTTAACGATTTCAGAATATATGTAATAAATAACAAACAACACATATAAAAATGCGCATTTAACAATCTTTATTTAAATATTTTTAACTCGAATGATTACGCAACTATATTAATTCGGCATCTGTTATGTCACATGATCTTGTAGCAGTTAACATCGCGGTTAAAAATTGAAAGTGAGTTTCGTAGGTTATTAGAAAGCAGCACGTCGGCACGCCGACATGACAAAATATTCGCAAATCGATAAATTAATCGTGAAGTTTTGCATTATCTCAAAATTAATACATACGTAAATCGTTGTAAAATCATCTTGTTGTATACAAAAAAGTAAAGTAGAATGTAAAGATATTAACTCTTTGTATTACGAATTTTTGTATCAAAATTTTTTTTTAACTTTATACCCGGGGGTTTTTCGGGCCACTGATTACAAATCAGAAATCAAAATTTTTTAATCAAAATGGCTGATCCAATATAGCAGATCAATAATTCAAATAACTTTGAGTGAAATATTTAGTTATTCTATTATTTATAAAAATAAATTATTTCATAAAAAATAGATTCTAATAATAATAGAAGATACGATTCCAATATTTTTCTGATATTGGGATGCTTCTAAGCCTTACGTACGCGATCAGCGCAGTGGCAACGGCAGTGATTCGTCCGCTATGAGTAGTCGAGTCAGCTGTGAAGTCTGTCTTTTATCTTTCATTTTATCTTTCATTTCAATGTTGCTATTTTCGATGTTTGAAAATCTTCGCTTCAGATTCAGATGCAGCTATTAAAATATCCAGAAATTTTTAAATAATAAGATTATTTCTTTATACGTTTTTTATCCATATCGTTATCAATTCCGCTATTTTGGATTTTAAAATTTGGAAATTTTGTCTTAATTCAATAATCCAAAAACTCTTTAGAACACAATTACAGGAGATATTTGAATTATTTATTTGGATTTAAGTAGAAAAATATGGTTTTTTTTTATTTTTCAAAAAGTTTTTAATAAAAAAAACAATACAATGAAAAAATCTGAAAAATTCTGAAAAAATATTTTAGGATGTTTTGAATGAATGCCTAAATAATTGATATTGATAATTTAATAGAAAATGCATTTTTTTTCCAAAAAAGCATAAATTTTGATTACTTGTTCAGTTATAGCAATTATGGCAAATAAAAATTTATGATTGTCTTTTTTTTACTACTTTTTTACTACTTTTTTGAAATATTCTATTAATATTTTATGGATTCTATGAAAACAAAAAACCGATACTTAATGTTAAAAAATTCATCAAAATAATTAAAAATTAAGCAGAAAAAGATAAGTCCTGAGGGTCCTGTCGTGACGCAAAAATAATTAATTAATAAACTTTTAAGCGAATAAATTCTATGAATGTATGTAAGTACACATGCGAACTACTAATACCCACATACACATACAAAATAAAGTATATGCTAGTAACTAGCCAAAAAAAAGAAAAATACCTGATTTTTATATTTTATCTTCTGAAGATATAAATGCTATTTTTAAAGAAACAATAACATACATGTAAGAAGATTTATTGTGAAAAACATAATATATAAAAGAAATAGTTTTTTTAAAACGTATTTTACTCATTTCATTTGTTTATGATATTACAGAAATTTAAATCAATAAAAATGCAATTATAACATAATACATTATTAATATTTAATTGGGCTATCATGAGCTTTATAATATTATATCTATTCTGTATATTATCAATTAATTTATTTATCATAGATTGTGAAATTACTATAACTTTAAAATTGAAAATATTGCTGAATACAATATGTTCAACTTTATGAAAATTGCTTAAAAATATTTCCAACATAATTCATAATATGGCAATATACAGTACTATAACGTCTTAAATAACATTTAAAAATCTATTATGTCTTGGAATAATGTGGACAACAATTTTTTAAACAAATTAAAATTGCGTTTATTCAGCTTAAAATAAATAAAATCGATTTTTATTTGTTATTGTATTGTATAAGAACCGTCCTATATGTATATCCGCACAGCATTTTTCATTGCAAATATATATTAAATACGTATCTATATTGCATTTACATTGCGTTTCATTTCATATCAAATATAATATTAATTCATATTAAATATATAATTAACGCAACGAATGTGAAATATCCGAGTCGAAATATATACCTTAAGGAGGTTGTAAAGGCATAAAATATATATTAATATTTACGCATTAAACAAACTATATACATGTGAAAGTTGTTCATAACATTCTGTTTTTACTGAGCAACATTTTTATAGATTATTTATTTTATTTGATATTAGTTTTATTATTATAAATAAAAATTTTAATAATAATAACAAAAATATACATTTTTTTATATAAATATTTTAAGTACTATGTAAAAATTACTTACTATTGTAAAAATGACTTATGCAAAGTTTATTGAAATTCACTTAATTTATAACAAATAAATATTTTGTTTATTTACTGAACACTTAATGTTTGCATCTCAATGTAATTTTACATAAATATTTTTGAATTCATAAAGTATTTATAAAAAAGAGATTTGAGATTTTTTATAATACATTTTCATATATTTCTATTAGAGTACGAATTGAAAAAATATTGTAAAATAATAGATTTAAGGGGACTAATTTGGAGTCAGCGCGGTAAGAAATGCGCAATTTATACTTATATAATCATTAATAGTGTGTATTAAAAGATATTAGTTTGAACGTTTCGGCTATCGGTTTTAGCCATCTTCAGCAATACATAATTAATATACTAGCAGAGAATATCTCCTTATATTTGAAAATATGTTATCAACTTTCTATCTAATCAGAAAGTGAGGAAAGCACAAACATCGCACAAAGAAATTGCCTTCTTGATTAACAAGTGATTGCGTTTTAATAATGTTAAATTAAGAGTTAAAATTACGTAAAAATAACGTTGAAATTGTACAAAGAAAGTGCTTATCTCAATCTCCATATAATACAATTAAGTATAATACAATACATGAAAAAGATTTGTATAAAACATGTTGTGATGAAACTTAGAAATCGTCAAAATGTATCGAATGTTTATAACTGTTTCATGTCTAAGAATGTAATAAACAAGATATTTTTAAGACTGAAAGGGACGATGTTGTCATTGTGTAAGTTAAATCTATATTTATTTATATTTATTAAGAATGTCATTATATGTACGATCTAAACCATCTGTGTCTTTTTGAAGATTGAAATCATTTGTTTGTTGTTTTATATTTATGATTTCTGAATTATACTTAATTGTAGTATTATATGGAGATTGAGGTAAGCATTCTCTTTGTATAATTTCAACATTATTTTTATATAATTTTAACTCTTAATTTAACATTATTAGAACACAATTACTTGTTAACCAAGAAGACAGGCAACTTCTTTGTACGATGTTTGTGCTTTTCTTACTTTCCGACTAGATAGAAGGTTGATGACATCTTACATTTTCAAAGATAAGAAGATATTTTCTGCTAGTATATTAATTATATATTTGCTGAAGATGGCTAAAACCGATAACTGAAACGTTCAAATAGCTTTTAATATACAATATTATTAATATATAAGTATAAATTGCGTAACTTCTTACCGCGCTGACTTTAAATTAGCCTCCTTAAATATTTCATAATTATAAGAAGTCCTATATTTTATATATATTTTTTTATTCTAAATTGAAAAAAAATGTTATTTTTTATAGAAACTTTTTTTAGAACTTTTGATCCAGATGGTAAACTATCTCGAATTTTTTTGTATTACTTTTAAATGCAATTTAGAATATCTGTAATTTTTTCAAATAATTCTTAATATATTGCATTTGCCTTACAACCTCCTTAATATATATGTAATAAATAGCAGATATATTGCGCATATCAAAGACAAAATACGTACGTAATATGTAGCAGATATATTGTACATATTTAAATATATGGATATCAAACACGTAGTTGATACATATATGTACAATAAAATGCAGAATATAATATACGTCATAAGATGGCGTACCATAGTAGCATAACATTAAAAAAATCATAAACGATAATTTTGAGCAAATTTCTGTGTGCATGGTTATTATAATACGATACTATATCGACAATATATACAACTTCAATAAATTATTTCGTATTTTTAAAAATAACGGAAATATTCTAAGTGGACAGAATTACTATCCATCCTGTATATATAGCGTAATGGTCCGCACGATTTTTCAAATAGGTACTTCTGAGTTAAAAAAAAGTTAAAAGATGAATATTTATATGTTTTATTGACATTTCGATAGTGATTTAAATTTGTCTTGTAGACTTTTACAATGTTATGGGAAAAAAATTGTATTTATTTAAAAATTGTATCTATTTAAAAAATTTTAAATGACTTTGATTTTTTAATGAAAATAGATTTTTTTTAAAATTCTTTTATCGTATGTTAGCCTAATAAAACAAATGAATACTCAGTCTTCAATCTTCTTTTTAACTGTCAAAAGTGTCTGAAAAATCGTGTGGAAGCTTTAAACTGAACACCTTGTATATTTATATACAAGATGTTTGATAAGTAATGATAAAATTCTCGTATAGAGATAAAGCACAAAGACTAAACTGAATCAAAAAATTCTTTACCATTTTACAATTTTCATTATAGTTAACAAGATCAATTACTAAATATCAATTAATAAATAATATAATTAACAAAATCAATTACTAAATATCACCGAATATTAGTTTTTAATAATTTTTTACTCAAGTATTATCAACTTTATAACAAAACAACAAGAGACAAAAATTATTTTTTTTTTTCTTGTAAAATTTCCCTTTTTTCTTATTGCGAAAAAAGAATTTTTTCAGAAATTTTAATACCGTATTTTCTCATGTTGGTAAAAATAATTGCCGATAAAAAAATACAATACTAAGTTGATAAAAAATTCCGAAAACATTCTTAGAGCTCTATGAGAAGAAAATAAATAATTTTTATTTTTTGCTGTTCTTCTAAAGTTGATAGTATTTGAGTAAAAAATTATTAAAGACCAATATTCGGCAATTTTTAGTAATTAATATCTTGTTAACTATTATCAACTATTATTATCAAAATTGCAAAGGATTTTTCTACTCAGTTTAGTCCATGCTGCCACTAAGCGGAAGTTTTATCATTAATTATTAGACACTCTGTGTGTGTGTATATATA
>NW_017259186.1:366489-374729 GCF_001594045.1 Atta colombica
TGCCCTTAAATTTGACCTTGAAAGGATATTTATTATTTAAAGATCAATTTCGAAATTTCATATGGAAATCCCCTTTTTCATTGCATATTCTTGTATTATAATACACCTCGAGAGCTTTTCAAAATACTATAATAAAATATTTTTTCATTAAGTACTTTTCGAGATATCAGGCTTGAAATTTACAGTACCGACGGCATTATGCAAGGTGTCCGGCCAATGGTTAAAACTTTTTAAATATTGTTCAGAATCTTGGATAACATTTGTCAAGATATTGTTTGGTCAAGATAATTGGTGATAGAGTTTTACAAGTTCTCTAACTATTAGATCTGTCCACATAAAAAATTAACTAATTTTATGTAAGTTTTATTTAATAAGTTAACAATGTTCATATTATGTTATATTTGCATTTCCTTAATTTCCAATTTACTTTGTTTATATAAGAAATGCTAATTCACTGCAATAAATAATTTTGACGAGATTCTGTTTATATGAGAATTTAGGAACGTTGATCACTACTTTTTATTCTGAAAATAATTTTTTCAATTTACGTATCATTTGACTTGAATACACTAAATATAATTGTTTAATTAATCACTTTACTATAATCCTTTATAATTACTGGAAGTGATCCAAAACTGAAGTAGAAACATTTAATAGTTTAATTGTCTTTGATCCATACTTTAATAAAAAATTTGTATATACATTTGAACATCTAGTAATGGCTTTTATAGGGATCTGCAATTTTGAATAATTTAATATCAGCGAATTCGGACGTATCAGTACATATTAAAGCCGTTGTTATATTGATTTAATCTGTATAAAAGTTAAATGCAAATATGAATTAAAATACAGATGTTATTAACAATACAATAAAATATATTGATGATTTTAATCCGTTACAATTTGTGTATAACGCGATGGTTTTAATGTGTATTAATGTGCATGCATGGTAGAAGTAACAAAGTATGCTTCTGCACAAGTATTTTACAGATTTTTATTTTCACCAAGGCACAGACTGCATCTAATCGAATTCGCTATACGTCAAGAAAAAACAGAATTGACAAAATTAATAACAATCTACATAAGATATGTAAAGAAAATCACATGCGCGGATCTATAATTAAAATTTATAATTAAATATTTAAGTGTATTTAAATGTATATACTATATTCTAAGCGCAGGTATTTATTAGGGAGTTTTTGCAATAACGTAGATCCGGTGAACACTAACTTATGTTATACTTTTTTTAATTAGTTGTTAAGAAAAAGATAACTTGACCTTAGCGTTCATCGTATCTGGATAAACGGTATACAAATTACAAAAATTTCCTATTATTCATATTTTACGCATTAAGTGATAATGACTTCACTATATAAATATATTCAACGCGGATACAAATTATATATAATGTTATCTATTTTTTTATAAACGTATGATATATTGTCTAAAGCTAAAGATTACTTTTTTATATTTCAGATTATAGCTATTGAATCATCAACGTAATCATCAGTCGCTACTCTATAAGTTGTAAATAAACTTCGACATACTGCGATTCAGAAATGACAAGTTGAACGATCGATAGTCTTAGTCGCAGAGAAGCCGCGCAAAGAGTTCGACGAGCAAAAGCTGTGAATTTAACTTTACGCAACGAGTGCAACGTACACGAAGTCTGTGTATATAGTGCCAATATGACATATTTACAATCAATTGGAGAAGTAATTGGCTTCCTGTTATTGTCGACCTTTTCGATATTGGATGGCATTATCAGGTCATTCATTCCCAAGAAGTATAAAATGAAGAATATAGGTGGCGAAATTGCTCTGGTGACAGGAGGAGGTGGAGGATTGGGGAGGCTTTTATCCCTCAGGCTGGCCAACTTAGGCGCCATCGTAATTATTTGGGATATAAACGAGACCGGTGAGTTTAAAATATAGGAATGGGGGAGAGTAACAACTTACTTAATTAACACTAACAACTTATCATTATTATTGTTTTTTTTACAATAACGATTTGATAATATTTTTATAATTTTTCATGATAAAGTCAGAGATGAAAAACTTTTGAAGAGTAACTCATTATTATTATTCATTAAAAAAACTAACTCGTTACTTTTTTTTTTTACTCATTATATAACGAGTAAAAGTGAATTAGTATAGTATTAGAATAGTATAATAATTTTTTTCCAAATATGTCGTTATCATTATCGCCATAAAAACATATAAAGTCACACATTATCAAATTATTATTAGAAAATAATAACAACGTTACAATCGAATCAACAGATAATGTCTATAAAAATGTTTAAAAATATTTAAAAAATATCTTTGAAAACGTTTTTAAAAATGTTAAAAATAATGGATTAAGTTATCTTATATTCATTAAAAAATTTATTTTTATTTAAACATTTTTTAAGATTAGAAGAAAATGTCTTTTTAATGTTAAAAATAATTTTTAACATTTGAAAAAAATGTTTTTAACATTTAAACACAAAATTAGAAAAAATATATTACAAAAATTTTTTCAAATTTAATTTTTAATTAACGATGCCTAAATCTTAAATAATTTTTACCAATTAATTGTAATTTTTCATTACATTTTAATTTTTTTTTTTTACCTAATGGGATTTGAATCTGGGACATCGAAGTTAGAAGTCTTTTGTACTTTATTCATTACGCCACTTAATTTAAAGTATTAACACACAATTCTTATTGTCTATATATAATACTTAAGGGGATGCTGGAGCTGCCTGTATTATCAATAAAATTAGAGTTTTTACATTTTACATTTTTTACATTTCTTGTCGAATTTCTTCGTAGTGATTTTAGAATAAAAATTTCTTTTCCATGATTAAAATTTACTGCTAATGTAGTTGTCGCTAGTGTATTTTGTGTTTAAAGTTGGAAAAAATAAAAAATTACAAATTTTCGCATATTAGTACAGAACTCGGTAATTTTATACTACATGAGGACTCACAATGAAATGAACAGACCAATATTATAATATCAACACAAAAATCATTCACGTCATAAGAACACATATTGCATACGCTCAAATAATGTATATTATTTGATTATCGAATATCATTATGACTGAGTTAAACTTAGTTTTAAATTCTCTATTTTTATTGTTAATCTGGAAAGGAATGATTATTGTGGATTAGAACATTATATATTGAACAAATATATAAAAGAATCTATCAGTGAAAAATGTAAAAAAGCCCATCAGAGCCTACATCAGCTATTGTAAATTGGAACATTATACAGCATTCCGCAATAATGAAACACAGAATTTATCAATATTTTGATTGGGAAAATATCAAGATATTAGACGAGGAAAAGATACTTAATAAAAGACTGATTTCGGAAGCGATCCATATAAAGCAACAGAAACAGAGTTTGAATTTACAGAATGATATAGTATTTTTTAGACCCACTATATATGAATTTGTTTACGGAATTGTGACGTTGATTTTACTTTCTTTTATTCTTATTTTTATTTTTATTTCAATAACTACATGACTTTATTGTTTTGATTCTCATTTTATCTCTGACTATCAACACCACAAGACTTTTACGTCAAGTCGCGAGAAAACGCTTACATGTAAGTTGATATAATTAAAATTCAGACAAATGATTTTAATATTTCTCTAATTTTTCATTTTCGTATTCCTTTTGAATGACTACAGCAAATCTGACAATGATGAGCGATGTGATTCTACTTAGTGACGCAATGTATATGACTTCGGTTTTACTTTATGTAAGTTTTTATATTATTATTGTACAACTTAATATTTTTTAATAATCATTGGGCTATTCATTACAAAGCTAATTTGGATAAAGAAGAACGAACTAAATTATCGGGAATCATCAATTTGGAATTTACTTATGTAATTTTGATTTATATTTTATATTGATAAGGACCCGAATTGAAAAGTCGAAACCTTTATTTTATTCGTTTTATTATTCACACGAAAATAAAGAATTTTCTGCATCCAAATAGCTGCATGTAGGCTCTGATGGGCATTTTTACATTTTTCACTTATATATTGAACATATTGAAGAAGATTAAACATCGATCGAAACATTTATGATTTTGTAATAATAACTTTAAATATATGATATAATAATTTAATAATACTACGCTACTAATAATCGGTGTTTTGAATGTTCCTTTTTTAAATATTGTTTATAATTATCAAGCCAATTTTTGAAAGAACGCCAAGATCGGTTAAATTTTGGATTACAAATAATACAATTACATAATCTTTACAATTATATAATCTTTTATTAAATCAATTTATTCCAGATATTGCGAGCCGATAACATTCAATTTCAACACAATCATTCTGAACGTTAATATCTTGGCATTTTTTATCGTATTTGATGTATTCACATATTATATATGATCGTGCTTAAAATTCTTATGTTTGTACACGCGCATACAATGCGTTCTCTCTATACATATCGGTTATTGCGAAGTATATTTCTGAAGCCTCAGTGATTGAGCTGGCTAAAACACTCTTCTCGGAAAGTTGAGAAGTTCCAGATTCGAATCCTGGCTAAGGTAATATTTTTCGCAATAAATTTCTTACTTTCTTTCTTTCTTTTTTTTTCTAATTTAATTTAGGGGAGATTATTAACGTTTTCAATTATATCTGGAATAAATTGATTTAATAAAAGAATATATAATGTATTATTTGTAACATCCAAAATTTGATCAATCTTGGCGTTCTCTATCGTATTTGATGTATTCACATATATGATCGTGCTTAAAATTCTTAATATATTATTAAGATCGTTTCGATGCGAATAAGCATCAAAATTTGTTAAATTGCTAGTCAATTTAACTCGTGATATTACTGCGGTAGTTTAGTAGAGTTAGCGTTTTCAAGACCGAAACATCATTTCGGCGCGCGTTTCTGGGGACTACATACGTAGTATATAAATTCACACAAGAATAGCATTTAAGATCCAGCTAAACCATTTAAGACTTTGATTTCTATAGTTTGTATAATTTTATTTTTTCCATCTTTGGACACCAGCGACAACTTAACGTGTAATTTTAATCATGGAAAAGGAATTTTTATTATGTGAAATCACTACGAAGAAATCCGAGAGGAACAAAAACATCAAAAATGCTAGTTTTATTGATAATCAGGCGGCTTCAGCATTCCCTTAATGTAATTATATTATGATTACTTCTCTTCTGTGATCATTTTTTATTCTGATCCAATTTTGACTAATTTGAGTTTTAGAAAATATTAAAAATTTTTATAATAAACGTTAAATAAAGATTTAAAACATATTTTTTCATATAAGAAGAAGAAAAAAAAGAAGAAGAGGATACGTTATCGATTGAAATAAATGTTAAATAAATGTCTTTTTACTACAGTACAAATGAATAAATAATTAAAAATAAACATTTGATGAACATAAAATAAATGTTAAAAAATGTTTACTAAAATCATTTTTTCATAACATGAATAATTCGTGAAAAATAAATACTTGAAAAATAAAATAATAAATAAACAGTTAAAAAATTTTTTTAGAAATTATTTTAAATGAAGGTAAATATATGCAGTTTACACCTCACCGATTTAAGCAAAGTTATGCATAATTTAATATATATATTATACCGAGTGTTATTGTATGATCACAATAAAATTATTTAGAAACAGTATAATACAGTATAATATGCATAAAATATAAATATATAATTTTTCACGATAAAGTAAATATTTTGATAAAAGTTGTATTGTTTTAATGATGTATGATATAATAAAGTTATTTTACAAATTATACAAGTTATTTCCGTTTAAAAGGCAGGCTATTATTATCTTTTCAGTTTCAGTCCTGCGGTGTGGCCAACTTCCGACTCGTGCATTACCGATTGACATGATCAGATGAAAACATATTACATGTCAATGCGAGTTGAAAGCACTGAAATATAATATTATTGGAACGAACGCGGCTCTATACTGTCTTTACTAAGAATAATCCAAGGAAAAGCGTTATAAGTGGTATTTTTTGTCCTTTTCTAACTTGTACTCAGTAATATAATTACGCATGTGCGGTAGATGGTATTACACATGTACAATCATAGTTAAGTGTAGATTAGAAAAGATATCATTTGAAACACTTTTTGTCAGATCGCGAAACTAATACCAGCGCTCGTTCCAGTAATTTATTTTCAGTAATGTATTTTCAGTCAGAAGTTGACTATATCATAGCGCCGAAATTAAAAAGATATAAAAAAAGTTATCTGCTAAATTTTAAACCGAAATAACTTGAATTTGTAAAATAATTTTATTATATCGTTATATTCGTTAGAACGATACAACTATTATCAAAATATTTATTTTATGCAAAAATTATGCATATCGCTCCGTTTTCTAAAACATAAATAATATTTTCAATAATGACTATGCTTACAATAAAATTTAGTTAGAGTTTAGTTATATTTATTAGAACATTAGATTTATCTCTGTTAATTTACAAGATAAAAAGGAATCACTTGTATATATGGGCGGCATTCATAGTCCGTTCTTATTTTTCCTGTTTTAAATAATATTATATAATATTTTAAGACACTAATACGGCCCTCTGATTGGTTCGTGATTTCTTAAGATTGTATTTAAGACAGTCTTGAATATAAGATCTGACTGTGAATACTAATCTATATTAAGGGCAAAGTCCGCATAATAAACAGTGTCGGCATTGTTTGAGTTGCATTGCTCGATCCATGTTAATATTGTCCAACGCGATTAGATTGGACAATGTCAGCTCCTGGACATAGAGGGTATAAATAGAGTGGAGCCAGCTTTCTTTTATAAAATCACTTTTTAGTACAAATGCACCAGATCGTAAAATTACCAGATACTAGATATCGGATATTCGATAGGGTAATTATTCAACCGGATATGAATTCTATCCGGTTAGCTATTTGAAATAAAAAAGAAAAATAAGGAAAAATAATAATTTTCTTTTTAACAAAAAAAGAAAAAAAGAAAGACGAACTATGCAAGACGTTTAGCTGAAAAGAATAAAATTCTGTATCAATGACGCAAACTTTTAATATAAAATTTTAGTTTAATATATTTCATATTATATTATCAGATATATTATATTATCAGATACTAATACCCAGCTAGCAACATCGAAATGATGTGAAAAAGACGTGTCTTAAATGACAGTGACGTCAAAGATGTGACTTAAGTGAGAATATAATTATGACGTATTTTTAAATACTAAAATGGTACATCGTTAGCATTACGTCAAAAAGATATATCCTTGACGTCTATATATGTGATTTGTATATTCAAATTTTGATGTGAAATAGTGCAAATGCTTTAATGAGATTTTATACAATTTCTTGGTATTTATTAATTTTTCTATTATTCTTTCTCAATAGAAAATATGTGTAGAATTGATTTGTATAGAATTATTTTTCTTGATAAACCTTAAAATGAGTTCCCACACTTCCGATTTTGATAAAACTATAGGCTTATTCGACGCGTTTAAATATAATATAATATTAAACAATGTTGTATATTAGAGCTACATTCCAAAATGTCCTCTCTGAGAAAAATTTTACTCAATATAATGTAATATATAAGGTAAACCATTTTAATCAATATATGCGACTATCTTGAAAAGGAGAAATTTTTTCAAAAAATGTTTCAGACAAAAGTTTTATGGTTTCAAGGGAAAAAAAGACGGTGATCTTGGTTCACCTTGATAAGAAGCCCAGGTTAAGATCAGGTCCATGTTACATAAAAATTTTTTAATGGAACTCTCCATTTTTTATTGCGAATTCTTATATCTTATTTCAAGAATTTTTTCTAAAACATTATAATAAAAAAAAAATAATAATAAAAATAATCGAAATGTACTTAACGAAAAAACATTATTATAATAATGTTTCCGTTAAGTACATTTCGAATTATGAGATTTGAAAGTTACAGTATTGCCGGCATTTGCATTACGCAAGGTGTCCGACCGACGGCTAAAATCTCTTGAATGTTGTTCAGAATCATGTCCTGAATAACATTTGTTAAAATCAAGGTCACTGGTGTAATTGTTTCTCTTATTTTCATTTTTACATAAAAATTTTTAACGCAAAAATGAAAATAAGAAAAATGATCTTGATCTTAACAAATGTTATTCAGAACATGATCCTGAACAATATTCAAAAGGTTTTAGTCGTCGCACAGTGAGATCTCAAACACGTATATATATATA
>NW_017259186.1:374829-379817 GCF_001594045.1 Atta colombica
AATCTTATAAGTCTTACTATTATTACTAATGATTATTTAAAGAAATATAAATTATTTAAAATTAAATAATTTATAATTTAAATGTATACTAAGAATACTTATAGTATTAATTTTAATAATTTTTACAATTCACACTTAATTAATACACTTATGTATCATGAAATAACCGCTAAGATTTTTACGCAGAGAAAGAGTATAATCGTTTTATGTAGATTATAATTTATGATGATGTTACTTATTATAGTGACAAATCGATTCAACTCACAATAATTTTATTAATATTGACAGTAAAAATTGAAATCATAACACGATACGAATGAAACATAAAAACATAAAAATGTAACAGAGTAATTCCGGGAAAATTCCCCCCCCCCCTCCATCTATTTTTTATACATTTCGTGGTATCTCGTCTCCGTAGTATTAAGTAAGTGCAAATGTTTGACGGCAAATTATAATAAAAATATTTTCTTTTTAATATACGAAATGTGTTTCATTACCTCTCTAATAAGCGAAAACTGCCTTATTAATTGATTTTTGCCAAAATCTTTTGACATTCGAATTCGCTTTTTGAATCCGCCATTTTCAGTAATTTTGATATCAGATTAATAATCAACGACTTCTAAAATCACATATACTTTCGTCAAGATTTGACATTTTATTTTAACATTCTATTCCGCCATTTTGGATCCGCCATTTATAATTTCTAAATTTTGAGTTCAAATTCAAAATCAGCGATCATAAAAGCCCTTAAGTATCAAATTTGACAGCAATTGAAGCATTTTTAGCATTCTCGTCCATTTTGAATTTCGAAATTTTTAGTTCGGATTCGAAATCAGTGACCTCACAAATCCTTAGATACAGAGTTTTATGCCAATCATATCCATCAATATTTTGAATTTTGGCCAAGATTTCGGATCGTTTGGATTACTGAGCATCGATCGGATACTTTTGTATAATGCAAATACCGGCGGTACTGTAACTTATAACTCAAAATGTATCTAAAGAAAAAATACTTTATTATAGTGTTTTGGAAATAAGCTGCAAGAATTCGTAGTAAAAAAAATGGAGAATTCCATTAAAAAAATTTTATAATATGGATCTGACTTTAAGAACTTTTTAGCAAGATGAACCAAGGTCATTGTCTTTTTTCCCCTTTGAAATCATAAAACTTTTGAAACATTTTTTTTTTAATTTTTCTTTTTCAATATATTCACGTGTATTGATTAAAATAGCCTACACTTATATTACGTATATATAGGGGAGAAGTGATCTAAATCGGACCTATTTGCAGCTTTTAATCTCTACAAGGCGTAAATAAAGTCCGATTATAAAACTAAAGATGCCATTGAAAAGATCATTTAATTCCTTTCATTTTTACTTCAGATCATTTTGACGTATCTCTCACCTGTGTTGAACTATATAGAAAATGTAAAAACAGTTTTTCGAGTCGGATTTGGAACTATTGGTTCCAAATCGAACCCTCCTATTTTTATGGACCTTTAGATAGAAATTTACAAGATTTTAATTTATTTTTGTTAATATTGAGCAAAAACGAGCAAAAATTTACATATTAGATAGTTAAAGATAAAAAATTTATTCAGAAAAAACTGACAGTTTATATTATTAAAATTGAAATCAATAAAATATTCAATTAATATTAATTTATCTAATGACTCTTGATATTTTATTGATTTAATGTTCTTTAGATCAGATCTGGTCGGTTGATGACCAGTATTACAATCAGATTGTGGGGAATCTTTTTTCTTCAATGAATTAGTTGATTTACTTGACTTTTTTCTTGATCTCGCATTTTTTTTTTGTTAATGCATTTGTTTCATTGCTTCCTCTATAGTAATAGTTTAAATCGCAGTATCATCAGTTAAAATAATTATTTTTTCCGATTTTTCGTCCCCGACCAGTATTTTTACATGGAATCGCTTTTGGAAGTGGACAAATAGATTGCAATGTTTCATTTTCTTTTATCTCGCTATGTTCGCTTGGCCGATCAATTGCTGAACAGGAAGTCAATTTCTTGGGAAACATCAAGATCCAATGGACAAATGCCTGTTGTTATCTACTATAGGTTCGATTTGGGCACAGATCTTTTCGAACTTTTAGAACAAATTTTACAATAAACCGCATAAAACGCTTGATATTTTTGAATTCTACATTCTTTAATTATCTTAAATCAATTACCTTTCAAATTTTTAACGTTTAAATAATGATTTACAAAGATTTTCTTTTTTAAAAAAATTTTTGCTTAACGATAGCTGAAAATACATATTTGCATCTATTCTATGAACATTATGACAGAGAACTGTCAAACTGCTGTTACATGTTCGATGTCTTAAGATCTCTAAGGACTTTACATTATAAATAACATGCAAATCTGCTTAATCGTATTCGTCTAAATTAAAAAGGTTCTATTTGGAACGGTTCGATTTAGACATTCCCCTATTATATTCAAATAAAATTTTTAAGTAAAAAAAAAAGATTGTACTTTAATATGCTGTGGTTAACAGATAAAAAATGGAGGACCTTTGCGCTATTTTGATGTATCTAGAGCTTTATTCCCAAGCGGCACACAGCGGCTAAAAAAAGGCACTATATAAAGTGTATATAAGCGTTTTATTAGCACTTTACGTGGTCTACAATATAGAAGTCGTAGTGGTCGTAGGATCTTAAGTTGTAGAAAATTCATCAATCATATTCAATATGAGAAGAATAATCTACTATGATTAGTGAATTTTCTAAGACAACCTTATATGACCACTACGAATTCTATTGTAGACCCTGTATTACAGGGACTGTTGTGCTACTTAATTGTAAAGTCACTATAAAATACCGCAATTGATACGTCTGAAAATTGAGTAAAATTCATATTATTTGTTATCATTTTTAGGTCATTTTAAAGTCAAAATGATAAATAACGTTAGCTTATTTACAGGGTAAATGTCACTTTTACATCAATTACGTCATTATGATGTAACAATAATGACATTAGTAGACTTTGATAATCACGTTCACGTCATAGCGATGTTTAAGTGACAACGTTTACGGGCCGAAAAATGATGTCATTTTGACGTAACATTGTTAGCTCGGTATTATATTATATTTATATCTCATGTGTAAAACCATATGGTCATATCATATTATCTAAAATATGAACTTCAGCTATAATTTGACGTAGAGACGATACAGAACGTACAAGTGGACACTATACAAGCAAGAGTGAATCACTTATTACTATAAACAACTGAAAGAGCTTATTTTTTTTATTGATTGCATATCAGATTGATTGCATTTATTTGAACACACACACACACACACACACACACACACACACACGCGCGCGCGCGCACGCACGCATATCACATGCTCTCCCATTCACTCAGAAATATGCTTGTTCATGTGAAGCTTTATCTTCTTCGCCGTGACTTTCGTTGTCGCAAAATTTAGATAACATTAATAACTCTGCGAAAAAAATCGTAGAGATCTCGGCTATCTCACGTTTCTTCGCGGAAAGCTTTCAAACGAGCCCTCATTCGACGTCACATGCCATTTAAAATTTTCTGATTTCCTCTGCCCCCTGGAAGTATTAAAGTATAATATGCTTTCGAGGTAAAATAGATTTTATGATTTCATTATATCTCTATAAGTTTCAATCTTATATCTTGAACCACTCAGAAATTATTTAGGTGAGGGCAATTTTAGTGGGCACTATATATTCAAAATTTCACATTTATGCTTTAATTGTTATTAAGAGAAATTGATTCTAATAAAAGTATCGTAAGAAATTATTGTATTTTTATGAAAAAAGCAGTTACTCTTCAAGCGAGAAGTCAAGTAGCAGGAAAGAGTTACAAAGAATGGAACTTTCTATTAACAGATTTTTATACATGATATACAAGGTGAGTAAAAAGTTCCAGACCAGTGAACTATCTCGAAAACTAAGCATTTCCGAAAGAAATTTAAATCCTATAAAAATTATAGGATTTAAATGACCTATTCACTGATTTGATCAGTCTGACGTCGCTAAGGTCAGATCAAGATCACATTGATTTTTTTAAATGGCATACTCTATTTTTTATTCTAGAATCTGATAGTTGGTCAAGAGCTTTTCGAAACACTACAATAATATTACTTTTCATGAATAAGTAGTGTTTTGAAAAGCATACATTTTATACTTTTCAAGATTTGAAAGTGACAGTACCGCCGGCATTAATATTACGCAAGATATTCTATCGACGGCTAAAATGTTGTTTAGGATTATGTCCTCGATAATATTTGTCAAGATCAAGATCATTAGAAGTTATACCTTTTATTTTCATTTTTGCACTAAAAATTGCCCACAAACAAGAAACATTTCAGTAATGTTACAACGTTGTTGCTGAAATGTTTTAGATACTGGCGATACTGTGACTTTCAAGCCACATAACTCGAAAAGTACTTCATGAAAAATGACTTTATTGTAGTGTTTTGAAAAGCTTTTGACACTTAGTTATTAGATTCTAGAATCAAAAATAGGGTATGCTATTTAAAAAAATCGATGTGACCTTGACCTGACCTTGGTGTCACCCAAGTTAGACTGACTAAATCAGTGAATACATCATTTAAAACTTCATAACTTTTGTAGGAAACAAACAGAATATTATTTTAAACCGTAAATGTGTGAAACACAATCGATAAACTAGAAGCATTGGTCAAAGCTAGATCTTTAATGCTTTAAAATAATTTAGTGTGAATTATATATATATATATATATATATACTCTGCATGTGAGAAACACATGTGGTACTTATTGTCGACGAAGTTGCAGCAACAACTTTACGAACGCGTGCTTCCGGTACTTTCGTACTTTGAGTTTAGAATCCTATCGTGTACCGTATGCGCAATCAACGATTCCGGCGACTTTGATCGGCAATTGGGAAATTGCAGGAATTAGATCCGATGACGTCAGCCAATCAGAGGACATTACCGTGATTGGA
>NW_017259186.1:379917-384243 GCF_001594045.1 Atta colombica
ATAATTAAAATGATTATAATTTTAAGTTATTATTTGCAATCTTTTGTGATTGCATGCTTGCGTGCGTGCGTGCGTGTGTATATAAAATATTATTTTTTTATTAGATGTAATTATTACCATGGTGGAAAAATTTATCCGAATGTGTTCAAAATTGTTCGAAATGTAAAGAAAAAATGTCAAATGTATCTGAATTCTAAATTTCTTTCTAAATTATTTTCATTCAAAATTGTCGAAATATACAAATTCATACAAATTCGTATAATTACAGACAAAATGAAATATTTTCCCTATCCATATCTGTTTAAATATATCAGAATTTATTTTTTTTTTATATTTTTCAGACAAACTCTTACAAAAGACCCGCACAAATCTTATGGCAATTGAATTTCGGTCGAATTGGCTGAAAATTTGATATGTTGTAGATCTTGTTCTGATAAAAAATTTCCACAAGCACGATCCCTTATAGTGAATAGTTTCACTTTTACGAAATGTCTTTTTTTAAAACGAGCTAATATTTTATCTTATTTTTAATGAATACGGTGCATTCCTATCATTATTTGCAATTTTTGTGTATATTTTTAAATTAAAAAATGTTATAAGGATAATGTTGAATTGATTGCTTCTTATAAAAAAGCTATAAAGATATCGAGATCGATAACTTGATTTTAGAGATTTAACTATCCCGACAGGCGAGGGGATTCTAAATAAACAAGCATTCCATTGTGAGAAATAAGGAGACTTATAATAATCAAGCACTCCGTATTATGAGAACCAATATTATCTTTATAATTCTTTACTTAAATATATATATATAAAAATAGAAAATGCAAATAATGACATAGGAATGCACCGTATTCGTTGAAAATAAGATATTGTAGTATTAATTTTAAAAAATGAAATGATTCATTATAATCGTGCCTGTGGAGATTTTTTTATCAGGACAATAAGATCTATAACATATCAAATTTTCAATCAATTCGACCGAAATTTAATTTCCAGAGTTTGTGCGGGGTCCTTTTTTGCACCAGGACAGTGTGTAATGCTTATACATGTATAATTGAAAATTTTTTATAGAGATATTAACAATGGATCACTATTTCTTCTAAAATAGAACATAGCTTGTAAGTCTGCAATGTTATAATGAAGTAGATTAAAATCAATAAGAAAGCAACAACGATTTTGTAATAATCGCATTTAACAGAATGTTTATTTTCTAATTTTTGGAAATTTTCTTCATCCTGATTGGATTATATTTTTAGATCTAAAAATATTATCCAATGAGCGCGAAGAAAACTTTCGAACAATAGGAAAAGAAACATTCTGCTGAACGCAACTAATGTAAAAATTACTATTCTTTTCTCTTAGGACTTTCTTCTGTTTTGTAAATTTGACTTGTAGTACTTCACTTACACCTCATAATATAAATTTGTTTTCTGAGTAGAAGATATAAGACGCACGTAATTATTGCTGTTGAAATACTATATAAATAAAGTATAAGACATATAGCGTTTTCGTACAGTTTTTATTTTATTTCAGGCATTGAGGAAACTATTAAACTTATTCGGGCGGCCGGAGGTACGTGTTATGGCTACGTTTGCGACTTGTGCGATCGGACAGATATTTATAAAAAGGCCAAAATTATCAGGAAAGAGATCGGCAAGGTAAACATAATTATTACGTATTTTGCAGGTTAACAAGTAAGAAGTTAGTTATAACGCCATTATCTTGTTATAATAATTATTTGGTAATGCTAACATCGAAGTTAGAAAAGTCAATTGTTACTTGTAATGAGTTGAAAAAGTCATTCGTTACTGAAAAAAATAATTCCTAATTTGTTACTTTTTATTCGTTACTTATTATTTTTTTTTTAGTAAGTAACGCGTAATGGTGACAAGTTATTTTTCAAAGTGACTTTTCTAACCTTAGCACAACCTTAGCGTTTAGTTAGTTAGCGTTATCATCATTAAAAGTTGCAACATCGTCATCAAATTGTTTACCATAAAAAGTAATGAAAAGTAAAGCTTTGATAATGATATTATTTTATGAAAGACTGAAATTATTCCAATTTAAAGTATAAATGTGCTACAAACGTATGATAATGATATCATTGCGTTTATCACGTTCAAGAAAAATTATATCGAGTTAAAATTATTTCATTAATTATTTAATAAAAATTATTCTATTAATTATTTAATAAAATTAATCGAATAAAATTAATCGAAAATATGTTTGTTCGAAACATAATGTCGAAAGACAAATCGGTCGAAGGCTGTTCTCTTATCTAAAAATTCGCTTATTATAAATTATAATATCAATGCATTTAAGAGATGCGTTCCGAGTTACGCATGAAGCGCCTGATGCATCATTTGTTTTTGTTGTTCACTAATAATAATAAAGAAAAATAAAACGATATATCATGCGCTTCGTACGTAACTCGGAATGCAGTCTAAGATTATTTTCTTTGTTATTAATTTTGATTTATGTTGCGATTCACATTTGATATGAGTAGAATGCTCGATACAACGTGAAAGAAGCATTTTTTTAGGAAACGAATTATCTGTGATTAGTCAATTTATTCATCACGCGATGAGAACTTTCTTGCGGACGATATTATGAAATTGTTTATATTACGCTATAGTATTGCGATACGCTGGGCTTGATATGTGAGTCCAACCTATTTTAAGAACTGCAAAAAGCATGGCTTTTTGTCGTTTTAGATATGCCTCTGACACTTTGTGTTCAGTATAGTATGTATTATGCATACTTTCTCTAATCGTTATTTTCACTTGAATGTGCAAAGTATTTATGCAAAGTATTTATTTCTTTGCAAGCACAAAAAAATTCGTACAAGCTTGAAACAACTTTCAATAAAAAATAATTATTTTTTAAAATTTATTTATTTTACTTACAATTAGATAATATTAGATATAGTAAAAAGAAATCCATTATTTTTGCATGAAATTGAATGGAAAAATAATGGATTTCTTTTTACTACACCTAATATATTATAGGTAACGGTTCTTATCAATAATGCGGGCATTGTTACGGGAATGAAATTTCTGGATACTCCGGACGAACTTATTATCAGGACGATGGACGTTAATATCATGAGCCACTTTTGGGTAAGTAGAAAGTCCATTTCTCGCAAAATTATTCCAATCGCCTGACTAAATTATCTCGTGTTATTTATATTGGTGTCGAGAAATTGCCGATATAATGTGATTTCATTTACTGCGAAATTTTTTGAAATCTGAATTATATCAATTACTATTTGGAAAATTTGTTAAGAAAGTAGAATCGAGATATTATCGAGATACTACGAAAAGAGGTCTTATTTGTTCTTAGCTTTTCGCGCATAGATTTTGCAACAAGTCGTTGATTGCGAAATGATTGAATCGATCGAAATATACGATAATATTTTTAATTATATGATTTACCACAAATCCACAAATTAAATTCGAATTCAAGAAGTATCGCGGCTATCGTCTCATTCGGTTATCCAGGAGAATCAACGGAGAAAGGCATTCCATTTCGTTCCTTCCCTTTGTTGCTTTTGGTCAGGTGCAAGAACCGGTCAGATAGGTTGTCGACGAACAAGCAGTGGTGTAGTATACTGTAGCATAGTCTGTGTGTTGCGACACGCATGAGCTAGCGGAATGCTTGCTAAACACAAATAGTTCCTTAATTCGAATTCCTACTTAATCGATTGCTTACAGACTTTCATTCGTTTTGACTTTCAATCATTGTAAAATGTAATTACGATGATTTTACTCTTGTGCATATATTGTATTCACTCGATATATTATTATTCATTATGAATTTATGCTTCGCACAATACACACATCAAAATTAAATATTTCAGTCGTAATACTTGCCATATGAATATTATATTGCGTAGTATATTCTCGATAATTTCTCTGCAAATTTTTGTAGTATTATTCTTGTTCAGATATTCGTAGAACTACTTAATTATAAAATTCACAAAATATGATTTATCAGTGTTAATTATTACAATAAAAAACGTGTTCGTTCACAAGAGCAGCTAAAAATATATAAGATAAAAAATAAAATGATATTAAGACCAATATCCATAATCGATTCTTATGTTTGAGACTATCTTAAGTACAATCTTATAAATCAATCAGTTGTAAATAGTTATAAATCAATCAGTTGTATTAGCATTTTAAATATTAAAAAGATCTTGAAATAAAAAATATGAATATTTGTCTGAGTATATAAGAAATATTTTTAAAAATCGACAAATATAAGAACAATATTATATTAAGAAAAAATCAAGAAAAATACGTAAATGCATATATATATAGA
>NW_017259186.1:384378-388335 GCF_001594045.1 Atta colombica
TGTACATATATGACACATATTGACTTTTATATTATATGAAATTTATAATTTTATAATTTAAAATATGAAATATTTCTGAAATATTTCATGCTATAGGTATGAGAAAAATAACAATTTACTAATCAGTAGATAGTATTCCTAAAACGTATTTTTAATATACATATTTAATATTATAAAGATATTGAATAAATATAAAAAATAGAGGAAAATTCCTTATTATGAGATAGGTGCCTTATATGAGAGAACGGCTAAACTAATAAACGCTATTGGTTCCATCATGAATTTATTGTTCTTAGATTGAAAACTGTTTAGTGGAAAATTATTATTGTAGATCGTGCCTGTAGACGTTGCAAAAAAAGACTTTAGAATTTAGATGTTTTCAAATTTTTTTGAGATGAGCTTTTAAACCTTATTTATTATTTAATAAGTAAATATTTGGCAATAAATTCTTCATGTGATGATAGAGTAAGATCGTACTAATAGAAAATTGATATGTTGTTTAATTGTTTAATTATTTAATTACAGAAGTTAGATTTGATGATCATAAAACTATAAGGCGTGGAAATCGTAATATGAGATTCCCAGGATATTTCTAATATGAAATAACCTTTGCTTCTATGTTATAGTGAAAATGTTACAGTGAAAATTGCTAAAGTATAAATGTTATTGTACAATAATAAAAAGGATAATCGAAATACACATCGAGTGCCTGTTTCTGCAATGCTTCCAACTACCTGGAGAATCAGCTAGGTACAATGCATCGCATACTCATTTTGTATGCGCACTGGCTGTGTTTATTTGTATTTTAGAAACTTTATTTTAAATAAAGTTTTTTAATTATAATACTGATGTATTTTGCATTTTATTATCGATTTCTCAGAACAGTTCATATTAGGAGCACAATTTTTTGACTTTTTGATTTGCTCACTTTTTACATTTCTTTAATTTATAAAAAAAATGAAATTTGAATTAAATTTTACATAACATTATCTTAAAGCTTAAATTCCCTTCAAAATGATTCCCTTCCCTATTATTTTTTTAAATTCTGCCTATAGATTTCTAGCATTTACCCAAAATGAACTCGGTATCTCATAATAGAGGCTTTTCCTCTATATTCTAAAAACATTATCTGCCGATTGGGAAAAGATAAAACATACGTAAGAAGAAAAAGAAGAAGAAATATGTAAACAAAAAGAATATATGTATACCGATTATGTGCAAGAAATTTTTAATATACGCAAGATTATATGAGGTTAAAATAAAAATCGTAATCGCTCGGAATCATAATCCTGTTCTTGATACCTTTGTGACACATATACTATCAGGATAATAATGATGATAGAGTGTGATAGAACTTGTCTTCGATAAAAATGATACAACATAACTACTTAATAATCATCTCTGCTAACGTAACGTAAAGAATAGTAATTCATGTAGAGTAGGTAATCTAACAGTGAACTAATATACTATAAACTATTACGATATTTTATTACGTAAATGCGATGTTATTAGATTATACTGTTATCATATAACAACTCACATTTGAACCCTTCCTCGGCTCCCCAGTTGACTGGCAGATCGTGTCAAGGACGGGTATGTAATATCACATTTTAAGAATTTTGGATTGCAAAGTAAATTTTTTTCGTAAGTTTTACGCATTTTTTATGTGTTTATTATTATATTTATCATTTTTTTTATTGTGCGTTAGTTTTGTGTGCACATTTAGCTATTCTGTAAGCAACTTTTTTCTGTTGTATTATTTTACCACATTATTTTGGAAATTATTGTGGAAAAGGTTAAGTCTATAATGAATCATTTTGATGTAATGAACAATGAACTATGATTCATTGATAACCTTTTTTATGATAACCTTCAAAATAATAATTCATTATGGTAATTATTGTATTTAGAATACGGCCCCTTTCCCCATTTAAAATCCCGGGAGCTCCTTGCTTTTCATACACCGTTATAATCTTTATCTTTTCTTTGTTCATTATAAATTCGGAGCTTACAATACCTTCCTTTTATTTTTAACTAAACTTTACTTCCGGTTCACCCCAGTTTTTTCTTTTTTCTATAAAACCACCTTTAGCTCTCCCTCTCCTTTCCTTGCAAAGTTACAGGTAATCTCCCTTTTAGACAATCCCACCCTTTTTCCTCCATCCATCTCGCACAAACTCACGAAATCAAAACTTTTTAAATTCTAAATCTCTAAAAATTCCTATCCTTATTCCAAATCCCTGCACAGTTCCAAAATAACATAACTGTCTTTGTCTTTCCTTTCTGTCTTTTTCTTTTTGTCTATTCCTTTTCCTCTTGCCTCTTTTCTTTTCCCATTGCCCCTCCATATTTTATCTTTATAGCTTTATTTCTATACCTTCCCTTATTCTTTTCCTGCCTCTCTCTGACTACCCTTCTTGGCTTAGCTAAAATTCTTTTCTTTTTCATTCCCCAAATTACACTTTGCCTTCTCGTTTTCCTCTCTCTTTTTGTTCCTTTTTTTTTCCTCCTTTCTAACTCTATTCCATTCTTTCCATATCCCATTGATTCTTATTCTTCCTAATCCTACTTTCACTTTTTTGCTCTTGCCTCTTTGCTCCTTCGCCCTGTTTATTTTTTCTTATAATTTTCTCTCCTCCGAGCTCAAATCATTCTCTATGAAGACCTTACCTCCCTTAAGTTTATGTTTATTATTCATAATTACTCTCTTATCTTCTTTACTTTCTACTCTTAGAACCCTTCCACTCTCTCTGATTGTCACTACGTTACAGTCTACCTCTAACTTGTTTTTTACCCATTCTTTTACGCCATCTTCTCTCCGCATATTTTCCTTTTCTTTAATTTTCTTACCTATATCTAATCCCGTGATTAAAATTTTTCTTCCTTTTCTCCCTTTCACTATTTATCCAATATTTATTCAATATTTATTCAATATTTATTCAATATTTATTACCCATCTCTATAGAACATTCATCTCTTCTATTGCTTAAGCCCCCTTCATTGTAAATGTCTGCTCCTATATATGTTCTGTATCTTCCCCTCTCACTATGCTTCTAGTTTTTTCTAACTCACTATCCCCTTTCCTACTGCTACTTAACCTCATCTTTTAGTTGCTCACACTTAACCTCTAGTCCTCTACATTTTTCCTTCAAACCTTAAAGTCTCTTAATCACTGCCTCTTTCATTTTTGTTTTGACTATTTCTCTTTCGATCTTTTACTCTCTCTTTCCATACAGTCATATAACTCCCTCCTTGTTTCCATAATCTTTTCTTCTAACCAATCTTTCATCTCTTTTTTCTAGTTATTTATCTCTCTTTCCGTATCTCCTTAATTCCTCCTTAAACATATCTCTTCTTCTCTCTTCTTCGTATTCATAAATCCTATTCTTTTTATCTTTATTATTTTCCTTTGGTCTATTTCCTCATCTTACATCCTCTACCTATTCCACTGCCGGCCGCGCCGGCTTGTTCTCTTGTCATCATAATCATCTTGTTATCATAATCTCTTCGATCTGCCAAGTACACTCGCTTAATTTCTACTATGGCTCGCCCACCTCTGCTTCAATCTCACCTTCGCACCCTAATCTAACTTAATCTCTTTTTTATATATCACATTAAACTCCTCAATTACCAATCTATCTCTTCTGAATTACGCACCGCTCTATAATCGCATCCACATTCACTCACGCCACCTAATCGAATCCTCCTATACAATTATATATAAAATATGTTCATTTATGTACAATTATATAAAATTATATAAAATTATATATATTTTTATATAATTTTATATAATTACATATAAAATAGTTTTTCCCGAGTTTTTCTGAAATCACTATTATAGTAGGCGTTAATAGTAAACGTATCGAAGTGCGCGGCACGCTGCATGTGAGTAACTAGGCAGCCGATTATGGCATTAGTCGTAAACTCTGACTTATATATGTATTATATTAATTT
>NW_017259186.1:388435-398530 GCF_001594045.1 Atta colombica
TCGTGTTAAAATCAAGAAGAATTGGCACGATCATTGGGAGTAACTCAACAAGCCATTTCAAAATGCCTCAAAGCCAAATGGGAATGATTCAGAAGCAAGGAAATTGGGTGCCGTACGAATTGAAGCCGAGAGATATTGAACGGCGTTTGTTTGCTTGTGAACAGCTGCTTGAAAGGCAAAGACGAAAGGGATTTCTGCATCGCATTGTAACTGGGGACGAAAAATGGGTTCATTACGGGATCCCAAGCACAGAAAATCATGAGGAGTTCCCGGCCATGCTTCCACGTCGACGGCCAAACCGAATATTTACGGCTCCAAGGTCATGCTCTGTATTTGGTGGGACCAGCTCGGCGTAGTGTGTTATGAACTGTTAAAAACGACTGAAACAATCACATGCGATCGGTATCGAACGCAATTGATGCGTTTGAGCCGAGCATTGAAAGACAAACGGCCGCAATACAACGAGAGATACGATAAAGTGATTTTGCAGCATGACAATGCTCGACCCCATGTTGCGAAAGTGGTCAAGACATACTTGGAACCATTGAAATGGGAAGTCCTACCCCACCCGCCGTATTCTCCAGACGTTGCTCCCTCTGACTATCACTTGTTTCGATCAATGGCACACGGCCTGGCTGACCAGCACTTCCGGTCTTATGAAGAAGTAAAAAATTGGATCGATTCGTGGATAGCGTCAAAAGGTGACCAGTTTTTTCGACGCGGGATTCGTATGCTACCCGAAAGATGGGAGAAAGTAGTGGCCAGCGATGGACAATACTTTGAATCATAAATGTATAACCAGTTTTTTACAATAAAGCCTCGAATTTCGGAAAAAAAACGGCGGAAGCAAAGTTGTACACCTAATAAATATATATAAAACATTTTTTCTCGGAATCTTAATAAGAATATATTCGACGTGTTTTTATTCAAAACAAAAGAATTTGACAGAAAAACGCGACTATCGGCCTTTTGAATCCTTTCATCTTATAATTTATCTATTTTCTAAAAAGTAAACAATTAAAAATATAGCAAAACTAAAATAATTTCAAAAATTTGCAGTATAAAACATGTAGTTCATTATTAAAACTAGCATGGTTCATTACACATCTCTTGTATGCAATAAACGCGTTTTTTGAAATAATCGAAATTATAGCTGAACTTAAAAAATAGTTTAAGAAGACCCTGAAGCTGTTTATATTACCGACTAAATCATATAATTTTTGTATAACAAATATTCTTTTTCTTTTTTACAGATTCGAAAATCGTTTTCCAGAATTAAAATATATGCATTAATACATGTTCATGAGGTGGAATTTATGCCAAGAATAACCAAAAATTTTGAAATTGATATATTTTTTTATCATTTCTTAGTATAATATGGCATCTTAAGCTGTCAAGTCGTGACAATATTTACTTGATACGAAAGTTTTGCAACCTGTACTTACGAAATAGTAATTACAAACACGTAGTTTGCATGGACAAATAACGTCGAGTTCTTAGAATTAAACTTAAATGGTTTATCACGACGAATTTATTATACGAAAATTGACGAACGTGCGACTATGTGTATCATAAGTTGCGTGATGTTAGTGTATAAAGACATGTCGTTACGCTGGAAAAACGCGACTTTCGTCGGAGTTAGAGCTTCACTTTAGGAAGCTCTTAAGAGTTATTGTTTACAGTATGTAGCCAATTAAATTTATAAACTATATGTCAAAACTCAGATCTTCAACTCAGATCTTCAATAATTAAGAAAGATATAAGCTTTCGAAATTTACATGGTTCGTTATTGGACCCTACATGAAATTAACGATTAGAGTAATTGACTAAGGCTTTTTATTTTATTTTTTTAAATTCCATCAAGATTTTTTTATTACAAGAAATAAAAGACAAAAATCTCACAAAATCAATTTAATTTCTATGATATTAATAACTTATTTAATTTTTGTGCAAAATGTTAATATAATGAATTTTTTGCTTACTCTTTAAAGAATGCGATATGGAGCATGTTTCCCCAATTCTAGCAGTAAAACTAAAAATTAAAATAAAAAAATCTCGTTGAATTGAATACAAATATATATATTTATTATATTACACTGACTTTTCATTCCAAAGTTATAGGGTTCCAAAGATCCGAAATTCTTCATCTATTTCCAGTTTTAATTAAGTCTGTAATGAATCCAGATATCGAAGTGGAATCGATCACTACCAGTTTATCCTTGCGGGTTCCAAGTCAGTCGAGAAGCCATCACGGTGTATTATTGTGACTGACGAATCTGACGCGCGCACTGATGAACGCTGCAGTCACATTATGACCGTCATATGGTACCTTGCATATGGCTACCATATACATAATTCCAAATGAAATGACTACCAAGCATGAACTATGCGTCCTTTCTGGCTGAAATTTGGCCTGAAGGGGTTCGAAGAGTGGATCTTTCGAGATGTCGCGTCATCAAATGGATTGTAGCGCCATTTCATGGAAATTTAGCAAATTTATCAAACGATCCATGTATAATATATAATATTATAATATAAACATATACTCTATAATTTTTGGACTGAAAATCGGTGCAAAATAAAAATATATATTTATATTTAGTTCAACGAGATTTTTCATTTGGTACTTAAATCCTTAATTTCATTGCCAGAGTTGAAGGAACATCTTGGCCGCACTCTTTCTTCGAGTAAAATTTCACTCCAAAATAATGAAAATACTGCCACTATTGAAAAATGAAAAAGAGTGAAAATATTTGAACTCTTAAATAAGAGTGACAGATTTTCATTCTTTTTTTGGAGTGAGATTTCGCTTCAAGAAATTTAGAGAGTATATTCTATGAAAATCTTTCTTTTACATCTTAATTATATAGGATATCCCATAATTTATCCGACAGAATTTGTAGATAAGTAGAGCGAACTAAAAAAAAAAAAAAAAAAAAATTAAAAAAACTGAGACGGGAAGTCTTGTACCATTTTACAATTTTCGCAATAGTTAACGAGATATTCATCTCTAAATATTACTGAATACGCGCATTCGCCCGGCCTACTACAGCATACATCCATTGCTAGCTCGGCACGCGGGCCGCGGGGAATGGGGATGGCCTGCCGAGTAATACATTTGATAATAGAACATGCACATTCGATGATCGTGCATTTTCTTTAAAGATTAATAACTCTTTAAAGTTTAATAAGATTAATAACGTTAACTATTGCGAAAATTGTAAAATGGTAGATTTTCCATCTCAATTTAGTCCGCTCTACCTAGCCACGAGCTTTGTCGGATAAATTATGGAACACCCTGTTTATCTTTAATGGAAATATTTGGAATCATTAGAACAATGTTTGCAATAATCTTTGTAAAATTATCTAAAAAATTATCTAAAGAAAGAGATGACTTTATTGTATTTAGAGTATTAGAATATATTAGGTGTACAACTTTGCTTCCGCCGTTTTTTTCCGAAATTCGAGGCTTTATTGTAAAAAACTGGTTATACATTTATGATTCAAAGTATTGTCCATCGCTGGCCACTACTTTCTCCCATCTTTCGGGTAGCATACGAATCCCGCGTCGAAAAAACTGGTCATCTTTTGACGCTATCCACGAATCGATCCAATTTTTTACTTCTTCATAAGACCGGAAGTGCTGGTCAGCCAGGCCGTGTGCCATTGATCGAAACAAGTGATAGTCAGAGGGAGCAACGTCTGGAGAATACGGCGAGTGGGGTAGGACTTCCCATTTCAACGTTTCCAAGTATGTCTTGACCACTTTCGCAACATGGGGTCGAGCATTGTCATGCTGCAAAATCATTTTATCGTATCTCTCGTTGTATTGCGGCCGTTTGTCTTTCAATGCTCGGCTCAAACGCATCAATTGCGTTCGATACCGATCGCCTGTGATTGTTTCAGTCGGTTTTAACAGTTCATAATACATTACGCCGAGCTGGTCCCACCAAATACAGAGCATGACCTTGGAGCCGTGAATATTCGGTTTGGCCGACGTGGAAGCATGGCCGGGAACTCCCCATGACTTTCTGCGCTTGGGATCCCGTAATGAACCCATTTTTCGTCCCTAGTTACAATGCGATGCAGAAATCCCTTCCGTCTTTGCCTTTCAAGCAGCTGTTCACAAGCAAACAAACGCCATTCAATATCTCTCGGCTTCAATTCGTACGGCACCCAATTTCCTTGCTTCTGAATCATTCCCATTTGGCTTTGAGGCGTTTTGAAATGGCTTGTTGAGTCACTCCCAATGATCGTGCCAATTTTTCTTGATTTTAACACGAGTCTTGCTCAAGTAATGCCTCCAATTCTGAATCTTCGAAAACCTTCTCTCTTCCACCGCTATGCCGGTCTTCGACGTTAAAATCACCGTTCTTGAAGCGTTGAAACTATTCACGACACGTTCTTTCACTAATAGCGGTCTCACCATAAGTATTTGAGAACATTCGATGAGCCTCAGCTGCAGATTTCTTCATATTGAAGCAAAAAATTAAAACCTCCCGCAAATGACGAGAATTTGGCTCGTAAACTGACATTTTCAATCGAGAATAACTTTATGATGCAGACACAAATCGACTAATGTTTCTATGGGGTTATGTTGACAGATGCCCAAGTTTATTGTATGACGTCTATGATCTATTTATTTCGACCACCACTTACCGCTAAAGCCATCTATAGGAAAACGGCGGAAACAAAGTTGTACACCTAATAAATTAACTAGCAATTTAACAATTCATCATAAACATCCTATAATTAAAACAATCTTAATACTGTCGAATAACATTAAAATCTGTAAATAAATAATGTATTACGAAAAAAATATTACCTTGGCGGGGAATCGAACCCGGATCTTCAGCATTCCGTACATGCATTCTAAGCCTTTAGATCACTAATTAATAATATTTTTCACAATAACTGTCATATGTAAGAACAATGTCTTATTTCAGGCGATGTAAATAAACAATATTAAACTAAGAAGGACTTATAGGACCATATACATGTGAATACACAACCAATAAGAGATCAATGCATTTAACGGTCTTAAGTACTTGTATAATTCTATTGTGTGAATTCATATATTATGTAATCCTTTTAAACTTTGTGCCGAATTGATTTTTCGGTCTTGAAACATAAAGGCTAAAGATTTTTCAATTCTAGAATTAGAAGAAGAGATCAGAAATAAAGTGACCGCGATTAGGGGATGCTGGAATAGTCAAATTGTCAGGATTTTGTAAATATAAATCTCCGAATTTTCTGAACGAAATAAAAAATCCTTTTACTAGATTAAAGTAGACGATAATTTGGGAATGCTGCAGTAGATTTTATACTAAATATCGGAAAAAAGTTAAAAACTTGTTTACATTTTTTCAACTCGTAGAATTATCAACTGCCATAGATGTTTATGTAAAAATTTCACAGTTCGTATAGAACAAACGATGCAGCACTCAATGCATTACATGCATAAACAATACTGAATTTATGAAACTAAGATTAAAAGTTTCAAAAGAAAGATTTATATCGATCAAATGATATGTACGAACGCTGAGCGAAGACTCGGAATAATAAACAAAGCAATAATTGTCTAGCAGTAGGTGTTCGATCTTCTAAAAGATAGCGTTGCAATATGCTAGATAAGGACAGATGAATGCGTTTGAACGAAGCACAACGATAATAAATACAAGAAATGAAAGATGTACTGATCATTATTTGGAATTAAAAAAGGTCTGTACTATCGATCTTAATTAAATTCGGCCGTTGATCCAGCATCCTCTTAAGAATTAACCATGAATTATAGAACTGAGCTTTCAATTGCTAATACAGCGCTCTGATTGGTTCATGCCATCTTAAGATTTATAAATAGTATTTAAATAGTCTTAGATATAAAAATCGACTATATCGATCTTAATAAATTTAGAAACTGTAATTATATAGAATTGCCCAGAAAACATAAAGTTACGTACCTTGTAATTTTCCAATAATATAACACGTCGTAGGTATGTATATTATATGTAACTTTGTGTTTGCTGGGTGATTATGTACAAAGATGCGGAAATATTATGTACAAAGATGCTGAACCAATTTAGACCCTGTCAACTTTCTCTTCATCCAGGGACCAGGGAATTAGAATTAGAGAGCTTCACAGTGAGAGAGTGGCAAATTGCATCACTTCAATGCCCATGTCCAATCAAGACGGGGATCACGTGATTAATTTTCTCCAATCTCTTCCATGTCATAGAATTTTGATGCTCATGTCCAATCAGAGGAAACGGATCACGTGATGCAATTCTCTCCCTGTGAGAGAATCTCTCTAATTATAATAGAACTCAAAACATAAACGCACTCCTCTTCGCAATCTTTTTTCGAGCACTTGTGAACTGGGCGAAATTTCACAGTATTAAGACAATGTCGGATGGCGCAGACGCAGCATAGGCATAATATCAATGATTAAATAATAGAACTAATAAATATTGGAGTTCGAAAAAGAAACCAAAAAACGTAAAATTCGAGTACTTGTCCGCATCTGTTACTCATGCATACGACTCTGAACCGGATACCTGCTAATTTGGGTACCTGCAGAATTGGATACGATGCGAGTACTCGCAAAATCATTTGCAATATGGGTCATCAATATGGCTCACGGAATCGTGGGCGATATGGATATCTGTTTTGATGATATTCACTATATGTTACAGATATTTGCATGTAATTTTGTCAATTTTAAAGGCAATAATTTTAGAATTGTTTATACCAATTTTCATTTTGTTTGTAGTTAAATAGTTTGAATTAAAAATGTACTGGTCATACAGTGCAAAGCAAATTAAATTTGGAAATGTAAGTGTAAATGTTTAATATTCATAATGCGAAAATGAAATAGTTTAACTCCGGAATATTTTAATTACAAATGGAATGAAAATCACTACAAATGATTGTAAAATGCATACCTTTAAAATTTACAAAATTTATTTATTTTTAAATTTACACGTAAATATTTGTAGCATGTAGCGGATACTTGCATCAAAACGGATATCCATATTGCTCACGATTCTTCAGATATTCGTATTGCAGATAGTTTCATGAGCACTCGCATCGTACACGGTTCTGTAGCTACCCAAATTAGCGAGTACCTACGGATCCGGTCCAGATCCGCACGGATAACGAAGCGGGAGGATACTTGGATATTCTGAGCTTTAATAAATATTTTGCCATAATTCTTTTTTAGACTGTAAAAGCTTTTCTTCCAACGATGCTGGAAAGCAATAAAGGACATATCGTGAGCGTGGCCAGTTTAGCCGGTCAATGCGGGATTCCAAAATTGATAGACTATTGTGCATCCAAATTTGCGGCAATGGGATTTGATGAAGCTCTTCGAATGGAACTTGAGGTAACTATAATTTATTGAACAAGTTATTCAATAGATTATTCTAATATTATCCCAATTCAGTTTTTTTTCTCATTAAAAAAAAGATTTGGGAGTACAAATTAGTTCGGTCCGTTTCCTTAAAGATAGCTCCAGCTGTTGTGAATGGTTCATAATGATAGCTGATTTTGGCGATTTCAGAGAGGTTAAACATCTGCTAATAATATTCAGTTTATATCGCTTTGAGTTTCATACAAAAACTTTTTTACTGTTTGAAATATCGAATTTTGTGTTAACCAAGCAGCATTTGCGGGAGGTTTTGATTTTCTGCTTTAATTGGAAGAAACGTGCGGCTGAAGCCCATCGAATGCTTGTCGAAGTTTATGGTGACACTGCTCCAACTGATAAATCATGTAAGGAATGGTTTCGACGTTTCAAGGATGGAGATTTCAGCGTTGAAGACAAGCCTCGCTCTGGACAGCCAAAAAAATTCGAAGACAAAGAATTAGAGGCATTACTCGAAGAAGATCAGAGTCAAACGCAAGAGGAGCTTGCAGAATCATTGGAGGTAACTCAACAAGTTTCTGTACGATTGAGAGTCATGGGAATAATTCAAAAACAAGGAAATTAGGTGCCTTATGAACTGAAACAGAGACGTTGAAAGGCGATTTTTCACTTGCGAATAGCTGATTCAAAGACAACAGAGAAAAGGTTTTTTGCATCGGATTGTGACTGAAGATGAGAAGTGGATATTCTTTGATAACCCCAAGAAGAAAAAATACTACGCTAAGCCTGATCAATTGTTGCCATCGACCTCAACATCACCACGGCCGAACATTCATGGTTCGAAGATCATGCTCTGTATCAGGACCAAAAGGGTTTTGTTTACTATGAACTGTTGAAACCTGACGATTCCATTACGGGCGATCGGTATCGGCTACAATTGATTCCTTTGAGTCGTTCGCGCATTGCGAGAAAAACGGCCGGAATATGAGCATGATAAAGTTATTCTTCATGAAAATGCTCGGCCTCATGTCGCTAAAGTCGTAAAAAAATATTTGGAAACGCTCAAATGGGATGTTTTACTGCACCTGCCGCATTCTCCAGACATTGCTCCTTTTAATTACTGGTTGTTCCGAAGGATGCAACAAATCACTTCTTTCGCGGAAATCGAAAATTGGCTCCAAAATTGGATCGCCTCCAAAGACGAGTCATTTTTTTGAGATGGAATTCGAAAATTGCCTGAGAGATGGGAAAAAGTAGTAGGCAGCGATAGACAATACTAATTGATCTGTTCATTCATTTTGTTTTGAAATAAATGCATTTTTGAACACAAAAAAACGGACCGAACTAATTTGTACTCCTAATATTTTTAATGCAACTGTCACAAAAATAAAATGGCTGTATATAATAAAAAGGCTTCGATGTGTAATCTGACCTGAAATAGGCCGCTTGTAACTTCGATGTAAATGCGCGCTACTCAACTTACAACCATCATTTGTTAATCTCAAATTGACATGTCTCGTTGGACGTATATCATATCTCTGATAAAAAAATTTTTTAAATGTTTAAAGAATTGTGTTCGAAGAGTTCAAAAAGTTTGTGTTCAGCAACTGTTCCTATTTCTGTTGCTAATGTTTCTGCTATTCTTCCCATTCTTGTTTCTGTTCCTATTCTTGAATCTCATGATGATAATCAGATGACCGCAATTGGAATTCCATTTGCTAAAAATTTTTCTTAGAATTTTCTTAAAATCATATAATTTGAAAATTTTACATACAATTTGGGAATATCTTTGTAAATTTCAGAATTATTTAGAATTTCTGTATTACTATTTTTATATTCGGAAAAAAAAACTTAAAAAAATTTTTAAAAAATTAAGATATTTTTTCTGAAATAAATTTAAAATATGATACTTTTTCTAAATATTTTGAGGTATTATAAGAACTTTTTCACTACTAGAAACAAGCCAAAAAATGCTCGTGTGAATCTTTGAATAATGCAAATTTGAGAAAAATGAAAAGATCAAAACGGACATGGAAACGACAATTTTTATGTATCGAAAAACGAATAATCCAATTAATGGACGGAAAGCGTCATAAACATATAGATATATATAGATCATTAGAACCTAAAATGAAAGGAACGGATTTTATTAAAACTGACGCACAAATGAAAATCAAATAAAAATATTTAAAAGAGATGTACTTTACATGTAAACGCAACAATAACATGAGCGGTGCCGAATGTATGATCTTTCCATATTACGATGTAATGGAACAACTTCTTAGCGGAAGATCTGGATCTTAAGAAATGTTATCCAGGTCATGATCCTAAACAACATTTAAGAAATTTTAGTCTGTCGGACACCTTGAGTAATGTTAATAACTAGCAGTGCTGTAACTTGTAAGCCTTATAACTCAAAAAGTTAATTAAAAGTACTTAATAAGTACTTAATAAAGTACTTAATAAAAACGAACTTAATTATAATGGAAAGCTCTCGAGTGCTACAAGAATATGCAATTAAAAACTGGGGCATCTTATTTAAGAAATTAAAAGTAATCTTTATGATCTTCATACAATTATTCCAGGTCAAATTAATGATATTCATTTTATATCTCCCTCAAAACTGTATAACTTTTGTCTGAAACAATTTTCGCTATTTTGCTTACAAGATATTCGCGTGGAGGAATTAAAATGGTCTACTCTATATACAATTTTATATATTATTTTATATA
>NW_017259186.1:398630-400853 GCF_001594045.1 Atta colombica
ACGAACTTTTTCCTACACCTAATATATACATACAAATTTTTACTTTTCACATTTCCATTCAAGAGAAAAAGTTACATGATCGATATCCTATTTAATTTCTGCAATCTGTTGATATAAAATGTTCAATAGATATTGACGATAGAATAGGAGCAGAATGCGACAGTTGACATTATCTACTAACATCTAATAAAATTTGCTACCAATCTGTTGACGTTCTGTTAACATTTTGCTATCTGAATTAGCTACTCATATTTTTCTATTGTAGGTACTATTATATAATCATTATATGACTAATCGATCAACTTATTCTTATTCTATTCTGTTCTAGTATGAAGGATACAATATCAACACAACAGTTGTATGTCCTTATTTTATCCGTAGTACTGGCATGTTCGATGATGTTCAATCAAGGTAGATAAGATTTTGATATTTATGATAATATAATGAATATACGAAATTACTCAATGTTTTAGAAAATTTCCTCGAAAATTTTTTAGAAGCTATTATTTTTAGAAATAAATTAGAAATAAATTATTATTTATATTTTTTCTAATAATATAAATGTAAATAAATTAACTTATTACATGTATGAAAGTATGTACAATATTCAAACTTTAGATACATCCCGACTCTAAGTCCAAATGCTGTAGCCGATAGAATAATAATGGCGATGAGGTGTAACGAAAAGTATGCCATCATTCCAGGTTACTTACAAATTTTGCTTACTTTAAAGTGGTAAGTAAATTTGTTATTTCATTATTTTATCATTCATATGAAAAAAATTGCATAATCATTAAAACACAGGATATTTCCATGGCCATGTGTCGCGATGTTTCTTCGTGGATTAGTAAGAGACGTTTCGCCAAGCCATGAAAATAATAAATCATGTGTAGTTGCGACTACAACTATCGCGGAAAAGGAATGTATCGTACCATCATCAAAGGATCAAAACGTTGCTGCCATCCATCAACAATTAGCTAGACGTATCTCTAGCCCCGAAAGAAAACCTTGAACTTTTCTTACTCCGTCTCGGTTTTAATATCTAGAATGTTAAAATTTTGTTAAAAGGTTAGAGTTTTCTCTCTTCCTATTGTGTCTTTACCTTGCAGCTCTTTAGATATGTTTCAATCTTTTACATTATTTTAATGAAATAAATCGCTTAATATGTTTGTACAGTGTTGAATAAAAATACTATCCATTTTGACGAGTAGAATTGCGCAGAGCTTCTTTTTTTTCAAATTTCTTATAGCTGCACCTTCAGTAATCGATCATTCATAGAAAGAAAAGGAAATGTGAAGAAGTGCATCTCGCTCTATTAAAAAATTGGATAACATCTTTGTTTTCGATGTATAACCTAGCACAATGCAAGGAGCTTCCATATAGAGAAGAGTTACTGAATACGTACTATTTCTGAGGAAAAAAGATTAGATCTGCCGAGATATAATTATATCTAGGTTCAACAGATCTGGCCAGATATGATACTCCGATAAAAAATTTTGTCATATACAGGATGTTTTATACCTGCTGGATCATTTCTCGTGAAGAAATAGAGTGGACTAGACTGAGTAAAAAATTATCTATCATTTTTACAATTTTCATAATAGCTAACGAAATATTAATTTCTAAAAATCGTAAAAAAATACGTATTCACTTAATGCAAGCGCGTAACATAATACAATATAGAACTGCCTAGCGCGGGGAGATGTTTTTTTTCGCTGTTTGTGCATTACCAAGGCCGCTTTTAGTAAACAACTTCTCACATGCCTAGTAACTTATGGTGAGCCTAGTAGAATCTTTTTAAATTTGGCCCCCTGGGGCGATAAGAGCGAAATGCCAAAATTATAGAGTACCTTCTCTACAGCACGAGTTTACCAATCACCACAGAGAAAAGTGGGGGAATTGTGCATCCTAGTTTGGTACTTTTCCAATAGGTGAAGATATCCGTGAAATTTTTACGCAGAAAGTCATCCTCTTAAGATATAACTACAAAAGATACGACGTAAATACATTGCTAGCCATAGAAATACAAAAAAGTGAAATCATATCTTTTCTTATTATTTTAGCTTTCAGAAAATAAGATGGTAAATCCATATTTAGTTTATTTTTAATTTGTTTGTTTAAAGTTGCATACGTTATTAAAGTACGTTATTATGTGCTTTTGAACTGTTTTTTTATTAATTAATATATATTTATTAATTAATATATATAATATATATAATTAAT
>NW_017259186.1:400933-428295 GCF_001594045.1 Atta colombica
TCTATGTGCATTATTATTATATTAGTTTTGTATTTTTTCTTAATATATACAATATATATTTAAAATATATTTAATATATATTTATATTGCAATATAATGAATATATTTTCTGATTTTTTTATCAATATTCCACAATTCATTCATTTCTTACAACTTTTGTGCACAATTATTCAACACATGCACACAATTACCCGACAGAAATTTTTTTGTTTTTCCTTTTAACTTATTTTTACTTAACTTTACTTTATTTTTTTCTTTTTAATTTCTTAAATACAATTTTATTGAATGAAAATCTGTTCGATATAAGGATGTAATGGTAGAAGAATATTTATAGTTTCTATTTCCATACTTATATCGTTTTAAACTTGGAATTCCAAGAAATAAATTTCCCTTAGGTGCGCACAGTTCCTCCACTTTCCCTTACTTGCGTGAACACAGTTGCGCACACTATCTGTAAAGTGTCTATAGTGTAGTACAAAACTTTAGCAAAACAAGTCATATATATCACATATTATGTATTACAAAAGAATATCTTACACAAATAGTTATACATAACCTATGGAATACACTGTGAGAATCTAGTATAATTAGCATGCAACACATGTTCAGCCTATCATGACATGAAAGAGGCAGGACATTAGTGTATGTAAAATTAATATGTATAAGGAATGCAAAAATTACAGAAATCAAATTTAGAGAGACTCTATTGTACGTCGCGCTTATATTGGCGGTAGCCAGTGTTATTTATCGACTTTTAGATATTAATATCTCATTAACTATTGCGAAAATTGTAAAACAAAATTTTTTTATTTACAAGGGAATTAGTTATCTAAATGTCCATTTTGAAAAAGCGACGGCTAGTTATAGTATTCTACCTTTTATTTCTAATTAAAATGTGTGCCATTCGCTCGGAAAATTTGATATTTGTTAGAAAAATAGATTTAAAATCCCCACGGCTTCAAAAATGAATTTAAATGACATTTTTTAATAACTTGTTTTACTTTTGGGTTTTTCTATATTATACATGTGAGTAATATACGTAAGTGGAAAAGAAAATTTAGGTCTTGATTGCAATGGTGGATGTTGAACATTTTTTTATCTATTCTTCTCGAAGTTTGAATTGCATTTGGATATGCTATACTTATAATTGTATATATACTCGTATATGAATGTATGTAAATATAAAAGTACATATATTTTCTTACTTATTATACATTTTCATTACATTCCTGTTATCTTAATTCGTAATATTGTAATTGTTTGATTTATATAATGTAATTATAAAATTTTATTCTTTAATTGTGTGCGTGTATGTGAGTGTATGTACATTATAGATGGTAATATATAGTAAGAAAATATATATACTTTATATATAATACATTTATGCAACGTATGCTGTACTTTATATATATAATTAATAAATCCATAGTAATAATACTTATTTTATTGCTAAAATAAGTATTATTTATTAGCACCATAATTCAGAATTTACAAGAGAATTAAAATTGAAAAACGTTTCCTCCTGAAATGGGGAAATGATGTTTCTAAGCGATCATTCATCATAAGCTATACCATCTAGCGCTGCTTTACCTCTCCCTGCTCAAGAAAATTAATAGAATCTGATAAGAAAACTTTTTATTAAATTGAATATTGGTTTCAGTTTTTTATATTCATCGTGAAATCCAGATACAGAATGTAATGACTTCATCACAGTATGTAATAAAAGAAGTATTCGTGGTTAATGAAAATAGATCCTGAATTTTAGTTATACATTTCGTATCAGGTTGAATATCACATTGTTTAAATATTAATATATATTCCAATGCGAGATTCGTTTTAAAACCGCCTGTTTTAATACAATATTTATTTACTCCTTCCCAGCTAGATGTATTTATATTAATAAAAAGTTATTTATTTATATCAGTATTTATCATATTATAATAAATAAGGGATTTGGTTCAAATTTTTCATGTCTGTGATTGTACAAATCAGATATATAGAATCTTTTATCTGACTACTCCTATCTTGACTACTACATGTTGAATAAGGAAATCCTAATTCATTTTGTAAATATCCTATAGTGTTTAACTCGTTTTTTCAACAATATAATACTGTATCTTGATTGAATATTGATTGTCCAACGACTGTTATCATGTTATTTCAGAAAATCTAGATTCGTGCAAATATTGTAAGAAATAAGCGATGAGAAAAATATTAGGGTGTTCCAGGATTCAAACTGAGGCTTTCCTCCATAATACTAGACTTCCATCAAGTCTCCAAGTCACGCAGTGATAGCTTCTCAGTTGTGCCTATTTTCTCTAAATTTCTTACAGTAATTCTTATAAATTTCCTATCGTGTCTTAAATCGTTTTTTCGAGAAACTATCACTGTATCTCATTGAATACTGACTGTCTGATGACTTCTATCATATTGAATCTGAAAATCTTGTATGTTGTGGTTTCTATTCTTGTTGTTTGCCAGTAACGAGAAATTGTCTTTGTAAGATTACTTTCAATTAATCTTCTATATACGAGCTCTAATGCTCGTCAATCATTAATCTAATTTATATTAAATAATAATTTATAGGAATTGATTGGATATAGCAATTAATGTTTGATAAACGCAAATACAAATATTATACATTTTGACACAAGTACGTTAAGAAATTTTACGCCTAAAACGACATACAATATGAATTGTTTAGGATAATTTCAACAAATACGCCGCGCTGAGATTATTTACGTCGCAGAAGTTAGAATAAATAGAAGAACTGGGGATAATTTTTTCCCGCAACTATTCTCTCTTATATTACATGTTTTATTATATTAGTATTGTATTATGATTTCAGTTTCTTACTGTCAATATTAATGAAATTATTGTGAGTTGAATCGATTTGTCACTGTAATAAATATAATCATTATAAATCATCATAAATTATAATCTACATAAAATGATTACTATAGGACACATAAAAGATTTAGAGTCGATTGTTCCATCTTTAGATAAACTATGCGGTAATTTACTTATTAGATAAACAAAAGAATAAAAAAGTAAGAATGTAACTCATAAGAGAGTAAGAGAGTAAGACAATGAACTAAAGTTTACCGAAAGGTGGAACAACTCAGCATTAGTGATTATTTCTATATAAGTGTAGAGGAATAGTAAAGCATGTTGTATAGCGAAATACAAGTGCTTTGCTCTTGTATTCTTTGTTTAGTTTGTTGTCTTGTATATCCCATCTGTTTGGGATATATGCATTTTTAGCGAACGGGATTTATGTCCAAAGCATATAAAGTGCTCAGATTAGATTCAGTACACTAAACACATCATGAAATATGTACTTCATACAATAATACTTGTAATATATGTAGAAAGATTGTAATTATCATCTTATCACTGCGTGTACATATTTATCATTCCTTGATAAAACTTTGTAAACATATTTTATAAGTTATTGTGCCATTTTATATCTTACTTATAAGCATTATTTGTTTTATGAGTCATAACACCCTCTCCCCCTAAAATGAATATCTATACATCCCATCCCTATAGGATATATGGCAAAAATGCAAGGATTTCAAAAAGTTCTTTTTTTTAATACGAAAATAAATATTTTGGATTTCTAATAGTTTTTTCATAATATTATAGTAGATATTACAAAGTTTTTGCTAATATAGTTCGTTTATTTTAAAAATAGTAAATAATACTTAATAAAGTTAATTTTTGTTATTTATTTATAATATTCTTTTTCTATATTATTCTTTTTCTCTCTCCCCCTTTTATTTCTTCTTAATTACTCTAAATTTAATTTAATATTAATTAAAGATATAAAAAATCAATTAACAATATTAAATTTCAATTTTAAAAGGTGTGTCCAGAGTTATCCTATACCAAAGTTATCTTAATTGTAAAAAGAAAAAAAAAATTGAATATCGTTTCAAACCTTTAATATATATTAACAATTTGACAAACGCGAAACGGCCGTTTAAGTCATCGTGCAACGATTCTCTTGACATTTGCGGGTGTATGAACTTGAATCAGATGTGCGTGTATGTAATGCGTTCTCATGTACAAAACTTATCTTGCGAAAAGCTCCACAATACGTGGAATCATAATAATTCTCCAATTTTATTGGTTTGTCAGCAAGTGGAAGGTGAGTATTTATACCTTTTTATTATTGAGTGCAATCCTTTGGCGAACGCAAATGCACATTATATTTCAAGTCTCGTTCTCGATGATTGACTATGTAGTACCATCTTCTCTCCCTACAAGCTTCAGAGTAATTATTTTTCTTTTTTTTTCCTTCTCCATCATGCCCCATGCTTTTATGTTTCATAACGTTTTCTGTACTCGAAGGAGTCACAACTCAGAGGTAACTGTGGTTAGAGAAAAGTATTTTTTTCACAGCTATAATGTCAAAAAAAGTGCGAAAGACGTGGAATTAAAGGCATTGAACGAACAAATAAAATGCATGCGGAAAAACTGAGAAAATTAAAGAGAATAGCGGCCGAGGAAGCGGTAAAGCTTTCTGCCGTCATAGAAATTTAGACACAGAATGAGGAAAAAGAAAATGATGTGTAAGATATAGATATTCGCAAGCAAAATGGCGATGAAGCTTTACTAGAGGAAGGATAAATCGCACAAAAATATCGCAGCATGAGCCTTCATTAGAAGGAGGACGTGCTATGAACCTCCACTCGAGGCAAAAAATTGCTCTCGATGAGTCAAAATATTCATTCGTCATTATAGATGTCGCGATCAGAGAAGATATGGATGACCTGACCGCGAGAGAATTGGAAGACGAATCTAAGAAGAGATCAGACATTTCTTCATCAGACGATGTCGAATACTGACAAGGAAGTGAGAAGGAATGAGAAAGCAGAGGAGGTTATAGATGAAATCGAGAAAGATGAAAGCGCGAAGAGTGCGTCGAATCTCAGCAAGGAGGCTCGAGAAAGTCTCTGTCTGAGAGCAGAGTCAGTAGATTCGGCTGATGTCGCCCTGCATCCAATACTAGTCAAGGAATGGGCAAACTCGATGCATAAGGGCCTCTATGAGGTAGAAGAAGAGAATGAAAAGAAACGGGAAGAAGAAGAAAATAAACAGCACGAGGTGATTATGAAATTCCTTAAGAAGCTCTGGATATCGATTATGTAAAGTTTCCCCTAGGAATAAATACACAAAAAGTGAACAAATTCATGTAATGAATGTAATGAATAAGCGATTAAGTAACTTTTAGTTGTTATAAAATGTGAAATAGTTCACGGGAAATTTTTCGGCAAGTAATGAAATGCCTAAAATGTGAAAATCTAGTTATTTTTTTATAAATTGATATAAACTAGTTTGTTTTTCGACTTTTGGTCTGTTTTCTGTTCCTACATTAGACTATACTAGAACTCTCTCGACAAATATATTTGAATATCTATTTGAAATATATATTTGAAATAGATATTGCATAGTTTCTTGCCATAAATGGTGCGAACGAAAAGGAAGAGCATGCAGTTGACTTCGCATATTAAGAAAACGCTTGCGTGATGTTAAATTAAATATATGAGTAAAAGATAGAAAAATATAAAGTGCATAAAAATGAACATGAAAATTAAAAAATGAGAATTATAATAAAAAATAAAGATTTAAGAAACAGGTTAAAAAATAATCTTTTTCCATTCAAATGAAGATTTCTCCAACCCCGGAACAATTTAGAGTTTATATTATGTTCTCCCATACATTTTTCTACAAGTTTTAAATACATATTGTTTTCTTATTACATACAATCAAGAACAAGAGTAACATGTTTTTATCAATTCATATGGCTCTCAATTTCGCGACACTCTTCTCCGCATAATATTCAAATTTTTTAACATTATGTTTAACAGCATTGTGTTTTTAAGTTACATTCATTATTATTCTCGATTATATGTATAAGGAAACAACAAATAATGAACACAATGTGATTTCCTATCAAAATATGTATGTGCATACATATTTGTACACCCGTGAACACTTGTTAAATTTTCTTGTAAATTTAAAAGGAACGATGTAAATTCGATCTTGCTTTCTCTTAACTTCCTTACATCTGATTTCACTTTCTCATAATTTTCTTACATAATCACTAAGTCTGATATCGTTTGAAAGTGAAACTTTTCACATGAAATTGATACGTACGAAAAATGAAAAAATGAAAGTTTCGTGAAAATTTACATAATCGATACCCTGTTTGTCGAGGCAAAACTTAATCTTGAAATTTTGGCTTATATGTCGGGAATGGCAAAAAACAAAGATAAACATTTTGTCGCAGCACAAAATGCGTTAGGCTCAGCGATGGTAACGGTGGTCAAGAGCATTTTCCTAATCCTAGAACTAGAAGAAGATGAAATTTCTAGTAAATTACAGAATTGGGGAATGTCAGAAAGTTAATAACAGGATTACATTATCAAAATTTAGTAATGAGAAGAACCTTTATTATTCCTGGTATTGATAAGAAATAGAGATTTATTTAAAAAATCGGACATAACGTCTGATCTTTTTGGCAAAGACTTATTTAAACGCCTAAAACATACAAAGTCTCTGAGTAAAGTGGTGGAAGAACTTACTCTACATCAACAAACTAAAAAACCGTTAAAGATGCAAAATCAGGGAAAAAGTCTACCAAGGAAATCTAGGGGCTATCCGCAGCAGGCTCAAAAATCAAGGAGGCCCCAAAAGTTTCTTCAGAACAAGGATCATTAGAAGAACTTCTCTTAGAACAACAAATCAATGAAATTGAGCTACTACAGACATTAAAGGTGAGCAACATAGCTGGACGACTAAGATTTTTTTTCAAGAGAAATGGAGATTAATCACTAAGGACAAATTTGTTCAAAATTGTATTAAAGGTTATTCAATTCGTTTCGAATTGCAGCTCAATCAAACCTCTGTACCAGAGACACCATTATTGCAAGGTTCTCAGACTCTGGAAGATGTCAAAAAAGCGATTGATAATCTTTTATTGTTAGGGGCAATTAGGCCTTGTACTTTAGAAAGTTCATATCGTCATATTTCCTAATCCGAAAATCTGATGAAACTTTTAGATTTATTTTAAATTTAAAAAAGTTAAATATATATAAGTTTATTATAATAAAATATTTTAAATTAGAAGACTATCACTACTGCGGCGAAGTTAATCTTCGGAAGAGACTTTTTGGCAAAGTTAGACTTAAAAAATGCCTATTTTCTTATACCGATAGACAAAATCTTTTCAAAATATAATACTTAAAATTTATTTTTCAAGATCAGTATTTCGAATTTACATGTTTATTTTTTGGACTAAATGTAGCCCTTCATATCTTCATAAAGATCATGAGACCAGTAATGAGTTATCTGCATGATAAAAGTTTCACTTCTGTAATTTTTCTGGATGATGTACTTATCATTGGACCATCGTGACAGGCATGTGTAAAAAACATAGAAGTTTCTATTAATCTTCTAGAATCTTTAGGATTCATTATAAATTATAATAAGAATATCTTAAAGCCTATTCAATGAGTTTTTAGGAATCATGTACGATTCCAGAAAAATGATATTAAAATTAACAAAGAATAAGAAGCAAAAAATGATATGACCTTCTAGAACCACTGTAAACTGGAAAGAGTTTACTCTCTTAGACAAGTTTAATGATCTACTTTAATGATCTAGTTTAATGATCAATCAACGCTTGTTGTCAAGTATTAAAATAAGGACGTTTATATACTAAAGAATTTGAACGTGTCAGGTATTTAGAGTTATTAAAAAACAATAACGACTTTGATGCAAAAATTCGTCTCCAAGAAAGTCTCAGACATGAATTAGTGGAAACTAAATATTCCTACATCTTCGAATCCTATTAGACATGAAAATTATAAATGTGAAATTTTCTCAGATGTGTTCACCACGGAGAGTCTTCTGAAGAAAAAAGACATATTGGCATATTAACGGTTTGTGCTCTTTTTGAACTTTGGAGGAAAAAAAATGGCATATTAACCGTTTTGAACTAAAAGCAACTCTTTGCATTAAAAAGTTTTGCTAAAGATTTCAGAGATTGCGAAATTTTTGTACGTATTGATAACACTACAGGTAGCATACATAAATAGAATGGGAGGCGTGCGGCACCCAAACTTGCATAAGATTACAAAGAAATTTGACAGTGGTGTGAAGTGAGGAACATCTGATTGACAGCCTCATATAAAATCGAAGGATGTCGAGGCAGACCGTAGAATCTCGAATAAGAAATATTGACACAGAATGGGAGCTGGCCGATTACGCTTTTCATGGAAATATTTGGACATCCGGGAGATAGTCTTTTTGCTATTAGATGTAATTCAAAATGCGGAAAGTTCTTTTCTTAGGAAAGGGACTCAGAAACGTTCGCAGTCGATGCTTTAATCATGAATTGGCAATCATTCAATTTATTCTAGACTTTTTCCTTTTGCTCTCATTTTAAAGGTCTTAAAAAAGATAATGACAGATCGAGCTACGGTATCGTGATAGTTCCTCATTGGACTAGCCAGACTGGTTTCCTTTGTTCTCAAAGTTATTAATGCAGAAACCTTTGTTGTTTAAACCTTCTCCTACCTTAGTTCTATCTCCTTGCAGATCTATACAGCATCCGTTAGCAAAAAAGTTATCCCTAATGGTAGGAAAATTATCAGGGAATCTTTCAAAAAGAGAGGTTTGCCCAACTCATCTTTAAATATATTTGAAACCTCTTTAATGGAATCAACTCACAAACAATAGCAAGTCCTTTAAAACAATGGTGGTCGTTTTGCTAGGATCAGAGACTAAACTCTTATCAACCCAAAGAAGTTGAAAGAAGTTATAAAATTTCTAACAAAAGAACAAAGAAATTTGAAGAAGGACTGACATACGGGTCACTTAATTCAATTAGATCAGTGATTTCTTTAATTAGTGAGAATAATTTAGATAAAAACAAGAACATATCCAGGTTTTTTAAAGAGGTTTTAAAGAGGTTTTCATGCTCAGACCTACAAAACTCAAGTACAAGAGGGTCTGAAACGTCGATATAGTGCTTCGCGAAATCGAAAAATGGTTTCCGATAGACGAATTGCCTTGAACATTTGATGGAGCGTCTGGTATTACTGTTGACGTTAGGTACTGCGCACAGAACGTAAACGTTAGCGGCGATTAAATTATCTAACGTTAAGCGTAATTCGGAGGGATACAAAATAGAGATACTAGAACGTGTAAAAACTTTTCGATCAGGAGCTTATCAATCATTATTGGCGTTATCAGAATTTCCAGAAAATCAAAAACTGTGCATCGTGACAACATGATACATATATAAAAGTGACATCCAAGAAGAGAGAGAAGATTGATAATCTTTTCCTGACTATCAAAAAGTCTTTCAAAGCAGCAATCCCTGGAACAATAAATAAATAGGTTAGGATCGCTATGTTTCGCTGTGACATAAGCGAAAAATTCACTGCTCATTCTACAAGATATTCTACGGTAACATCGACAGCATTGAAAAAAGGTATTAATCTGAAAGTTATTAAGAGAACAGCTTATTAGTCAGAAAGCTCATTAGTCTTCGCAAAGCATTACAATAAAACTATTGATCAAATCAAAGATTCTTTTGTAAAAACATCCATATATAATCTGGCATAAAATTGAGTTTGTTTTAATTATTTTTCTTCGCTTGGCTAATAGAATATGACAGCCGATAGAGTACAATGCATATTATATTTATAAAAAACAAAAAATCTTTTATTTTATTTTACGATCGACTAAAAGAATAAATATTTATTCTTTTAGTCTTGAATTTTATAAAAAAAAAAAATTACTTTCTCTGAACCTCTACATAATCAATTGTCGAGAATGAGAATGAAATATAATTGAATAATCAAACGATCTCAGGGAGAGATGTTCGATCATAATTATGAAGAAAGATCACTCCTACCCAAAAATAATTTTATATTCCTAACTCCAATGTTCACAGTAATTTTTTTATTTTTGAAAAATCTAGCTTTAAACTATGTGAAATATGAAAGTATGGGGCATAATGAGAAAGGGAAAGAAAAGAAAAATAGTTACTTTAAAGTTTGTGACACCATGAGGGAGAGAAGACGGTATTATAGTCAATCGTCTCGAACGAAACTTTCTTCATAATTACGATCGAACATCTCTCCTTGAGATCGTTTAATTCAATTATTATTGTCAAGGCGACTGTAGTTTCAATTCTGGTGGATCAGGAGCGCTGCTCAGCGTGAATGTTGTGAATCGTGTTCAATAATATCTATAGATTTGTCTGGCAATTTGAGAATATCTTCAACCATATGCGATGATTGTCCTCATGGTAAGACTTTGGCATGATTGTCGAGTGGTCGATTTTCTCCAAATGTGAAGAAAACATGTGTCATTAATTCCGAATTTTGTATACTCTGCTGCAAATTCTTATGAGAAATTTTCCTATGAGCCTAACCATGGATATCCATGATAAATTCGATTTCTATGGAAGGAGACTCTTATCTTGCTGTAAATTCCCATGTATTTTCATGAGTTCCTATAGAGAACTGGGGACTGCGCATATAGGGAACCGGAGAACAAGAATTTTAACCTATCAGAACTGTGTATTGCAACAAGACTTCTGGTAGGTTGAAATTCTTATTCTCTGTTCCCTATTCCTTTTATTGTGCGCCCCTAAGATTCTGTAGGAAGTTTGTATAGTGTAAATAATTGATGACAACAGAGAAACATATTAGGGCGCTTCTCGTCTCGAACTCAAGCCTAGTCTCTTCTCCAAGATGATAAATTTCCGTTTTGCCACAAGGCTTTGACGCTGATAGCTTCTCTGTTGTATCTATTTCCTCTAAATTTCTTACAAGATCTCTAGGATTTATGCAGCATGTATATATAGGCTAATATAGGAAATTTTTCTATAAGGTTTTACATAGGAATCTATGGCAGCAGTCCATGAAAAAAAATTCCTGTAGGATTGCATGGGAAAAAGAATGATGTGCACGTGCAATCGGATCTAAATGATGAAACAAGATATCTCGTATTTGGGATTATTCTCGTGTGCATACAGTAGACTAAACTGAGTCAAAATGTCTTATATCATTTTGCAATTTTCAAAATAATTTCTAAAAATTGCCGTATAAGCGGGTAAAATCGACGCATAAGACAATTTTAAGATATTTTTCAGAGTTTTTTATAATATTTTAAAGATGTTTTTCAAAGAACTCTTAAAAGATATCTTAAAATTATTTAACGCGTCGCAATTTTAGACATTCTGAATTAACATCATCTTGAAATCGTAACATTTTATAGTCACGAAATAAGACGACCTTCGAGAAGAAATTTTTTCTTATGTTGGCGATCTTGCTGCGTGCACGATGGATTTGTGATGGCATGGCCAATTTGTGATCACCGTCCAAGCGTTTCCCGCGGTATGATTGCTTCGAGGGCACTTGGTCAAGAAAAATGAGATTTTCCCTGCTTTCCAAATTTTATTTGAACAGACTTCAAATGTGGGAACGTATTTTACAGTAGCGGAAAGGATCTCAATGGTAGCGCGGTAATATTTGTCCATGAGGCGAGACACGTGCTGTCGACGAGACAGTAGAGCGGCCATATTGATCTGAATGTTTTAGATCGATTACGCACGACGCATGCGTTGCTTAACAATCGATATCTCGTGGATTGATCGATTCTTTATTGATGTGATTAGACGATATGACTAGATGCCGTAAACGATAGGGGTACCGAATACGCCGCCCGCCTTGAAAGGGTTGACTTTCAATATGACATACAAGCATGAGTTCATTCATGTAACATAAAACGCGAATTGCTCTGATACGATTTAATATCGTATTTAGTCATTGGACTGAAAATCAACAAAGGTTAACATCTAAATACGCAAGCTGAAAAACAATATAATAATCATTCTTATTGGAAGGTAAAGAGAAGCTTACGTGAGATACGATATAATTAGAAGATAACAGCTAAAGACACTTAAATCTAAATGTTTGTTAACACATGAACTGGCTTGAATTAGTAATATTGATAGTTTAGACAGTAGCCTCACGTAGGACCTCCTTGGCAGTCTTCACGGTTGCAGTGCGCGCAATGCCGTTGGGACTGGGATGAATCTCCTGGAGGTCCGCCCTATTGCTCACTGAAGTAGGGCTAGGTTCGGCTGCCTATGAGCACAAGTTGATTAGTTGACAGCTGAGTTCCCTTGTTAGCCATCCATTTGGTTTGGACTTGTAGAGAGTGAAGATATTCATTATTCCACCAAAAATGCGCCAAAAATGCTGCCAGATTTGCTCTACGCGTTGCCATCGCAGCAACTTATTTTCGTTGACGTCGCTCAAGTCAAGACAAGGAAGACCATTCAAAGTCATGCCAACCAAGAAATGTCCCGGACTTAAGTATGCTAGGTCGTTAGGGTCGGCGCTTAATAGTAAAAGGGGACGCGAATTGAGGATCGCCTCTATTTCACAGAAGGTCATTTGCATTTCCTCAAAGGTCAAATGAGTCTTGCCCACGATCCGAGTCATGGTATTTGACAGATTTTATGACTGCCTCCCATAACCCTCCAAAATGGGGTGCATTAGGCGGGAAGCTCCATGAAATTTCCAACTCGCGCAGAAAATCTTTAACCTCGAACTGGACTTGTTGATCATTATATATGTCGTATAATTCTTGAATTTGTCTATGAACACCCATGAAGGTGGTCCCGTTATCCGAATACATGTGCGCGGATCTATCCCTACGCGAAATAAATCGCTTAAAAGCGGCAATAAAGGCTTCGGACGTAAGGTCACTTACTAATTCTAGGTGGACCGCTTTCGTGGCGAAGCACACGAAAAGCGAAACGTATGTTTTGTGACTCCGCGCGTTTCGACGCTTTCCTTCACGTAACAAGAGCGGCCCGACATAGTCCACACCGCAGAGAGAGAAAGGTCTAGAGATGTTAACTCGACTGGCCGGTAATGAGCCCATTACGGTCTCTGATTGATTAAGTTTAGCCCTAAAACAAGTTATACATTTTTGTATTCCACGTACGGTGGATCACAATGATAGCGGCCAAAAGCGCTGGTGCACGAAAGCCATCGTGGCTTGCAAACCCGCGTGTAAGTTTTGTGTATGTTCACGCTCTAATAATACGCTGAGTTATGTATTTGCGGCAGGAGAATTGGATGGCACGCATTGAACGCGAGATTTGAATTTTTTAACCTCCCGCCAATTCGCATTAGTCCGCTTTCATCTAAGAACAGAGATAGCAATAAGATATTACTAGAAGCTTACAATTTCTTGACTAGTGCTTGATGATAGAATGCTCGCTGTTGCACCGTTCTGCAAATACAATTTAAAGCAGTAGATATTTCAACGGGGGACACAAAAGTAGATACTGCATGCTCTTGGTGTGCTTTGGATAATCTTAAACAATACGCTATAATGCGGCATATTTTATTTAAATTGGAATACTTATTTAGTCGTCGATGATGCAAGGATGGGAAGTGGACGGCTATGCGGATTTTCCTTTTGGGAAGATCATTATCTAAACGCATGAAGACACTGGGCCGCCAGTGTTCTTCATCCCATTCTAGAAATTCAGAGCCATTCCACTACTTTTTAGCATTGATCAAGTCACAGGGATTTAGCCCTCGCGACAATGTATCGGCAGAATTGTCGGAGGATGCGACATTTGATTTCTGTTAAGCGTTGAATTTCACTCACCCTATTTGCCACAAAAACTGATCACCGCCGCGAGGGGGAGGACATCCAGTTTAACGCAATCGTTAAGTCCGATAATAGATAAGTCGGGCATTGCGAGAGTTCCAAGGTTCTCTAACTTTGTTGATTAAGCGCGCCAATAGTAAGGCGGCCGATAATTCTAATCACGGTAACGAGACGGTCTTGAGCGGCGCGACGCGAGGCTTTGAGCACAGTAACTTGGAGTGATGAGACCGTGCTTAGTAGGAAGATATATGCAGGCTCCGAACACGCATTGGCTGGCGTCGCAAAATACGTGCACGATTGGTTGATGGGCATTGAATTTAATCGAGGAATTCTTAGTTGATTCAAATCACTCATCTGTGTTCTGAAAGTAATCCAACGAGTGTGGATGTCCTGAGGAACGGACTCATCCCATTGGATGGACAATTGCTACAAATCTTGCAAGATGAATTTAGCGATCTTGGAAAGTATGATCCGTTTTGATACAAGTTTTGTATCAAGTTTTCAGAGAAATCGGAACGTATCCTGGCACTGATTCCACTGCATGCCTAGAATACATGATTCCGCAAAATTATCTCTGATAATGGCACACGGTTATGATTGTCTATTTCCAATAGTTCAGGACAGTTCGAGGCCCATTTGCTTAACTCAAATGCTTCTAATTTTAATAGTTGAATAATTTCATTGCGAATTAGTTTTAATTCATCGACTATATCCGCTCCGATGAGCATGTCATCGACATAAAAATCTCGAAGAACGCATGCCGCGAGTGAATTGATGAGCGTGCTGCTCAGCCAAATGCTGAAGGCACCTGATGACCAGAAATGACGCGGAAGCTGTACCGTAAGTGACGGTAGTGAGTTCGTACGTATCGACATTAACAGAGAGATCGTCGCACCAGAGAATTCTCCGCAGTCGCGTCTGGGACGGATGCACTAAAATCTGCCGATACATTTTTATGATGTCAGCGATGATGACATAAATGAAAAAACGGAAGCGCATCAAAATTGAGATTAAATCTTGTTGAACGGTCGGTCCCACTAGAAGCGCGTCATTTAACGATACGCCAGAACTGCTGCGGCAAGATGCATCGAATATAATACGGATTTTCGATGTTTGCTCGACCATTTTGAAGATGTAACGATGGGGAAGATAAAACGATATTGGTTTTTCCGCAATGAGTGGCTCTAGGCGTTGTATGACCCAGCGATAAATATTCGTCGAAAAACGCCGCGTATTGAATTTTAAGCGTAGGATCGCGCTTGAAACGCCTCTCGATGCCCCTCACTCGCTTGAGAGCTGCTTCACGCGAATCGCCAATGTTATTTAACATTTGTTCTCTGACCGGAAGCTTGACTGTATATCTACTCTGAGAATTTTGAAATTGTCTAAAAAAATGCTCGCAAATATTTTCCTTCATTGTGTAATTGTCCGGTTGCGCAGAGATGTCGTCCATTTGCCAGACACGACTGACATGTTCGTGTAATTCCGCATTGGTTACGGACGCGTGAAACGAATAAACCTTTGAGGCAGTCGATATAGTATTGCCCAAACGACTCGCTAAAATCCAGCCCAGTCGTGTTTTCTGGAGAGTTGAGTGCTTGTCTGAAGACTTGACCAACGCATATCAGATTCCAAAACAGCTCCGATTAAAAGATCAATCCAATGATATGTGAAATCGCGGATCAACTAAACGAATGTTGCGCGGAAAATTAAACTTGTCCCGCCTCGAAGAAACCACCGGAATTTTAGCAGTAACCTGATCAGTAACGATGCATTCGATAACCGCGGTGTACGAGATGAGTCGCGATTATAATTTGATTCTAACCACGTGATTGGACGATTACCGTGCCATTGATGCTGGAAATCGAGATATTTAATGAACACGTTTCTAAACCGAGAGCTTCCACAAATTTCTTGAATACGAAGTTCGCTTACGATCCGCAATCCAACAAAGCTCGACACGCCTTGCGACGAGCCGTTGCTATCACAGACGAGCACAACCGCAGTCGAAAGCATGACATTGTTCGCTATTAAATGATTCTGAAGCATGAGTCGCTAGGACGAAGGGGGGAGGAGTTGCCTTAGACGCAACTTCCTTATCGGTATTGTTAGTCGATGGGTCCGTGTTGAAGGCATATGAAGCAGCGTATTGTGCTTTGCTTGGCAGACCTTGCATTGACCGGAAATACATTTACTTGATGCATGGGAAGAGGAGCGCAAACAATTGACGCAAATTTGCGACTGCGAATTTCCGCGGCTCTTTGTGATATTGGAAGTGCCACAAAGTTTTTGCAATAATAAATGACGTGATCTCCTTGACAGAAGTGGCGTTTAAGTTTAACGGTAGCCGCGCACGATGACCACTTAACATTTGGCTGCGATTTTGCTTCGACCTTTTTTGCGGAACCCTTGTGATAGCCTCGAGCACCTGACATCGATGAGCAATAAAATCTAACAGCTGTTTAAGCGACGGCAGCTTATTACCCGTTAAGAAAGTTTCCCTCTCGTGTAACGTGAGTGAGTCAAGTTTAGAGGTTAGAATGAGGACGAGGAGATCATCTCATGTCGTAAGACGCTTCAATGTCTGAAGGGCGTGCAAATATTTCGCGGCGCCGTCAAAGATTCTTCTGAGATCGATTGCATTTTCCTTTGTCATAGTCGGCAAATCCATTATAGCCTTGACGTGAGTTTGAACAATCACGCGCTTGTTATCATATCGTTCCCTGAGAATTGACTACGCGATATCGTAATTAGCGTCCGACAATTCTAATGAACTGATTACAGCATTTGCATGTGAGTGACGTTCGCCGGTGAGTGACGCTCGTAGATACTGAAATCTTTGCGTATTTGAGAGCGAGATGTTGGAATGGATAACGAGTTGAATGTATCGAAAAATAGAAACTATTCATCAATATTTGCCGAAAAATGTTGGTAAATTTAACTTAGGCAACCGAACTACATGCGTACTACGATGATCTGAGTCACGAACACTTGAAGAGGACGGAGAAAAGATGGACGTCGCAATGTGGCGAAGGGGAAATGAGTTTGCGGATCTTAGCGGATAACGCATAAAACGCTTCCTCGAATCCGTCTCGATTGCAGTCTTCTCATCTAATGATTCTAGACGCGATTGCACCTCGTTATATTCCGCCCAATAGTGCTCGAGTTTCGCCTTCCGCTCTTCGAAATGAGCTACTATTGACGGGCTAATGGCGGCGATTGACTGTAAGTTCTACGCGTACATGATGCCTTTATGGTCGCACGCTTAAGTATCGCCGCTTCTGAATGGTCGACCATCTTGAATGCAAATACGAACGCAACGTGAATGCAACGGATGCGGCGAAGGGAACTTGGTTGGCAACGGAGACAATGGTCTTCCTTGTTACGCACGCAATTAATCCTAGAAAAGGATGCGATAGATGCTAGATGCCTTCCAGTCGAACGTTGTTGAACAGAAACGTTCCTTTCGCAGATGTTACACCGTTGAGGGACGACTTCCATGCACGTCGTCTAAATTGAGCCTTGTTTTCCGTCGGCAGGATTTCACTCGCAAAACGTTGATTCTGCGTCAAGATATGACGTAATATGAGCCGGGCTGCGTCTCTAATGCTTAGACGCGGGCCTTGCGGCTGTTTTATTGAATTGTGTGCTGTCGCTTGCATTGATTGCTGCTTGTCTTGTCTGCGACACTTGTCTTGTCTCGATGAGATACCCTTGTCTGCCAAATTGCTACTCGCCACTTCACTGAGGCCAAATACTTGACAGAATCCGGTTCGAAGGATCAAAGAAATGTTGGCGAGCTTGCTGCGTGCACGATGGATTTGTTATGGCACGGCCATGCGATCACCGTCCAAGCGTTTCCCGCGGTATGATTGCTTCGAGGACACTTGGTCGAAAAAAATGAGATTTTCCCTGTTTTCTAAATTTTATTTGAACAGATCTCAAATGCGGGCGAACGTGTTTTATAGTAGCGGAAAGGATCTCAACGGTAGCGTGGTAATACTTGTCCACGAGGCAAGACACGTGCTGTCGACGAGACAATTAGAGCGGCCATAATGATCTAAGTGTTTTAGATTGATTACGCACGACGCATGCGTCGCTTAACAATCGATATCTCGTGGATTGATCGATTCTTTATCCATGTGATTAGACGATATGACTAAGCGATAGGGGTACCAAACATCTTAAGAAATTCTTGTTTGATTTAAGGTCGTCTTGACGAAGTCAAGTCAGTCTTAAGATTGAATTTATTTGATATTCGGCTATTTTCATAATATTTCGGTTGGATTCTCCAATAGAAACATTGCATTGAGAAGTGTAAATTTAAAATTAAAATTTATGAAAAATTTTATGTTATATTATCTTTTGTATGATTAGACTGTGGATTCCAACTTGAAGTGCATTCCCTGGTGAAAAAATTTCACTGAAATTATTCCATTAGAACATTTTAGCAAAATTGTTGATTGAAAAATTATTGAAGTTTCACTAAAAAAAGTTAATTTTTCAACTGACATACTGAAAAATCGCTGAAATTGAATTAAGATTTTTACTTCTGTTGTCGAAAACTTTTTTAAAAATTTCTTTAAAATTTTGCTAAAAATAAATTTTTCAACAAAAAAATCGCTAAAATTAAACTGAATTTTTTCTGAAATTCTGTTTCAAAACGAGAAATTTCAATAAAATTTTTCCATCAGAGTTGAAAAACGGATTTTACAGATCTGTCTCGTTCGTCTTGTCTGTATTTTTTCTAGAGTATTGCAGATGGTAATTAATGTTAAAAAGATCGCGTTTATCTCAAATTTTAAAAATACACTGAATCAATGGATTTTCGCGTAAAAATAAATATTTGATAAGAAAAAGAAGTTGCGTTGCTCCGCGAATCGAAATATATCATTAAAGTTGATGACTATTTAGGTTAAAAGATCTGTCATAGCAGTGAATTTGTATTTTTAAAGCAGAAAAGCTTAAGTTATTTAAAATTAATATTTTTTTAATTTTTTTTATATGAATTAAAGTTTAAATCCAGCATTTAAAATACATGCTGTAACTATAAATGCGAGTTCGCCATTGAGCAAATTTTTATAAATTTTGTTATTAACAAATGTTTTATAATGTATTATTAAATTTTTGTTAATTAAAATTAATAATATTACCGATTTAAATATAAGTAAATCTATCGTGAATTTCTCGTGTTTCCAACTTTTTGTATATGCTTGTTTTAATGAAACGTAAAATATCATGTAAAAAAATCTTCTGACATATAGGCAAAATTTACAAGAATATTCATTTATGATCGGTTAAATTTTAGTCAAAACATTTCTCATATGACTTTTGGTCATAAGTTTGTATTATCAATAAATTTTTGAACAGCGAGCCAAGAATTTAATTAATTACTTTATTTAATTGCTATATTGAATATATCATTTTTCAGTACAATCAGAGTCTGTAGTAGAGAAATATCTTGCCTACAAGAACTTGCACACGTGATCACAACACATGATCATATCGATACATTTAAGTATGATCCTCAATAGTTGTCAACTTTGATGTGTAATATTGGTTCGCGGGAGAGAGACATTTTTTTATTATCAAATATTTATTTGTACGCGAAAATGTCTACGCATCTATTCAATGTATTTTTATTAAAATTTGAGGTGAACGAGATCTTCTTAATAATTTTAATTTTTGCTTAAGTCCACCTCGAACACGTCTTGACGAAGACCGTCTTATTTATTATATATACATGTCAAATAAGATGTTTTATAATGACTATGAATTCGTAATTAGAAGTCTTAAGTCTATGCTTATTTTGAACAAGATATATTTATGAATTATGTCAAAACTGTTCAAAACGTTTTGAAATAAGATCATCTTCAATAAGTTTTAATTTGAGATTTTACTTAAGTACCGTCTTATTTTTCGATTATGAATTTAGAAGACACCGTACTTAAGACCGTACTTAAGACAGTCTTGAATATAAAAACGGACTATGAATACCGACCATAGTCAGTTCTTATTTCAAGATTATCTTAGGTAATGTCTTAAGACGCTAATGCTCTGATTGGTTCATGACATCAAGGCAGAACTTAAGACGGTCTTGAATATAAGAACTGAATACTAGCCTATGAATACTGGCCTATAATTTTGGCATTTTGCTCTTATCGTCTCATGGAGGCAAATTTAGAGAGATTCTATCTCTCTAAATTATAATAATAGTTGCTTTATTTTTGTCAACTCTCGCGAATTAGAGGCATTTTCATTAAAATCTCTTATTGAATCTAATTCGAGAATATTATTTTCCATATTTGCTGTTTCAGATAGTCTCGGTGATGAGTAAAGAGTTCTGGTTATGCTAGAAGTTCTGGCAGAGGGACAGGTAATACTCGAAAAGATGTAGAGGAAAGGAAAGAGGAAAAGGAAGATCCCTCAAATCTTATTTTTTTTGAGGTCGTCAATGTCCTTAGAGAATGCGGACGTTTCGTTCTAATATTAGGCTGGCAGGCAGCTTGTTTCTGAGGCAGTTCATCAGAAGCGCAGATGTCTTCTATGAATGAAAGATGAGTCGGAATGGATTTCTTTCGAATAACCAATACAGAAAGTGGAATTTGAAGCAGGAATTGGATTTCAAGAGAGAGCATCTGCGTTATTATGCAAATTTGTGATTTATATACCTTATCGTAATTATATGATCTTATAATTATATTTTTATATATCTTATAATCTTATATATCTTATAATTCTTCAAGTTTCAGATTTCATCTCATAAGTCATGATATCAGATCTTCCATCCTATACAATCATGTTGATGATCAGTATCGAGAATGAAGATGCATACAGCCGAAAATGATTTATACAATAGTCGATTGCCAGAAGCTAATTTTTTTCAATGTAGTTTAATATTCTGGAAGCGTATCCAGTTGGAAGATCTTGGCCTATAATTTTTTGACACATCAACAATGGCGTAATTCGAAGCATCCGTGGTGAGTATATTCGTGCTCGAAGTTATTATACAGGATGATTCAGAATAACCCGATGTTCTTGCAAAGACGTGTTTCTAACTGAATTCTGAGATGATTTTTCCTTTACAAAAAATTTATCCAACAATTTATCCTTACTTTTTAAATCATTGAAAGATAAAGTTATAGTATTTATAGGCCACTTACAAAAGATAAACTGATTGCGATCAGCTGTGTAAGGACATAAGGTTATTCCATGATGGAAAGGATTGACATATGATGTGTTCAGTTTGAGCAAACCACGCCCCTTTTATAAGTCGAAGTATCGTTTGTAGATCCAGGTCTGCCAAGCGGCAGAAATAAATGTTAATATTGTTACAACTGATTTATACATCTTGACTTCATCAAATCCCGCTATGTGTCCTTTTCTCTCTTTGTTTCGAAGCGTGGAGCAACATCAACTATCAAGCAAGTGTTAAAATGATTTTAAGAATTTATTAGAATTAAGAATTTATTACGAATTACATTATTCGAAATGGATTCCTATTGGAATTATTCAATTATTCCTTAGATTTCTATTGTGTTTTCTAGAAAAAACGGAATAATTCCGTAAATACCCTGAAGATTTCGCCGAGCTATAAGTATGAATATTGTTGGTACAAATAGTACTCATTTATATATTTATATTTATATATTGATTTGTTCATTTATCCAGAAAAAAATATTTCATGTACGAGGCCTGTTAAAAAAATAATCGAATTTTTTTTTAATTTTTATTATTAAATATACAGCTTATTGAGCTTTGTTTCTTTCAAAGTACTCCCTTCCTCTATTCTATATTCAGCAGTGTTTCCATTTTATTATGCAGTCCTGAAAAGATTTTTTTGGAATATCCTTCAATGCTAGAGACGAATTTTTCTTAATTTCATCAGTGATGGTCGAAACAGCTCCTTTTAGCACCAATTTTAATTTTGAGAACAAGAAAAAGTCGGAAGCAAGGTCTAGGGAGGCTCAGGAAAGACAGTCATTTCATTTTTGGCACAAAACTTGCAAATTGACAAGATTGAGTGGACAAACGCATTGTCATGGAGGTAGATTTGTTTTTTATTCCTGCACTTTTTGAACTGGTACACAGAGCAATAAGTTGAAGTGAAACAAATATACATTTGTTTTACTTCACTTTATTGCACCGGTTCAGAGTGCAACAATAAAAAATAGATTTCTTGAGTTGTCTCGCCATAACTGTGATCTCTTTGCGAATTTTTTTGCGCAACCTCTTTAAAAAAACCTTCGTACTGACGGTTGATTGTTTGACTTTGAAGCAAAAATTCAAAATGCACAACTCCATTGAAATAAAAGAATTTTACGTTGTATCGTTGCTTCCATAAATCGGACATCGCGAAAATCGTCACAAACATTAAAGGTTTGTTCGCGTCGCATGCTCCATATTAATCCAGAGAGCATTTGGATCACAGATAAGATGGCAGTTGGAGCAGTTGCATTCATGTGCTCCAATGTTCGGTGACACGAACGGATTTAGAATAAGTGAGCATGTCATCTAACCTAATCCGTGAGACCACTCGAACGGGATATGTGCCTCGTTTCGTTTCGAGTATTTTGTATTATCTTGATTATTTGAAAAGCGTTTTTATACAAAATAAATACGTTTTTAATAAATATAAAAGTTATAAATTAATATGTCAAGGCTTTTTTAAAAAACGAGCAAATGTTAATAAAATTCATCTTCGTATAACGCTATAAATTTTAAACGTTTCGATTTACAAAGTCTTCATCAATGATAATAAAGAAAACGTATTTATGTAATCTCATCCAATGTCAACAAACTAATATATAATAAATAATAAAAATTATTGCTCTAATTTTATTTAGTTATTATTTATGTTCCTTATGTAAGTGTCCAAACGTTTGAAATTTATAGCGTTATACGAATATAATAAAAGAATTTTATTAGTTAATAGTTACATTTGCTTGTTTTTTTAAAAAGCCTTACCTAAACATTTTAATTTATTGCATTGCATTTACGATGCATTTACTACTTTTTTAAAAGTTATATTATATTATTAGGTGTACAACTTTGTTTCCGCCGTTTTCCTATAGATGGCTTTAGCGGTAAGTGGTTGAAATAAATAGATCGTAGACGACATACAATAAACTTGGGCATCTGTCAACATAACCCCATAGAAGCATTAATTGATTTGTGTCTGCATCATAAAGTTATTCTCGATTGAAAATGTCAGTTTACGAGCCAAATTCTCGTCATTTGCGGGAGGTTTTAATTTTTTGCTTCAATATGAAGAAATCTGCGGCTAAGGCTCATCGAATGCTCTTAAATACTTATGGTGAGGCTGCTATTAGTGAAAGAATGTGTCGTGAATGGTTTCAATGCTTCAAGAACGGTGATTTTGATGTCCAAGGTCATGCTCTGTATTTGGTGGGACTAGCTCGGCATAGTGTATTATGAACTGTTAAAACCGACTGAAACAACACACAGGCCATCGATATCGAACGCAATTGATGCGTTTGAGCCGAGCATTGAAAGACAAACGGTCGCAATACAACGAGAGACACGATAAAGTGATTTTGCAGCATGACAATGCTCGACCCCATGTTGCGAAAGTGGTCAAGATATATTTGGAAATGTTGAAAGGGGAAGTCCTATCCCACCCGTCGTATTCTCCAGACGTTGCTCCCTCTGACTATCACTTGTTTCGATCAATGGCACACAGCCTGGCTGACCAGCACTTCCGGTCTTATGAAGAAGTAAAAAATTGGATCGATTCGTGGATAGCCTTAAAAGATGACCAGTTTTTTCGACGCGGAATTCGACGCTATCCGAAAGATGGGAGAAAGTAATGGCCAGCGATAGACAATATTTTGAATCATAAATGTATAACCAGTTTTTTACAATAAAGCCTCGAATTTCGGAAAAAAAACGGCGGAAGCAAAGTTGTACACCTAATAGTAATTGCCGACTGCTGCATTTAATGCCATCTAGCGGGAAAAACGCCATGAACTTTTTCCCTATGTTGTCCCATATGTTATCCAATATATATGCAGCTTTTTTGAGAAATTAGCCTTTTCACGAAATGGCTAGCCTTTATACAAAACGGCACCTTTTTATGAAATCAATGATCGTTTTTCAGATCATTGATTCACTTCAGTCTTGTCGCGAAAAGACTAACTCATCAGCCTTATTGATTAATGATACACATTCTGCGAAAAGCCTAACCAAATATCTAACCTTTTTACGTAAAGCCTAAAATCATCAGTTTGGCGAAAAGTTGTTTTATTTCTATTGGTAAAGGCGCTGCTATACTAGTCTGACAAGATGGCTGTCAACAACTTATGCTGCGAGATTATTACCAACAATAATATCAATCCATGTAGACATGAAGTGTGAGAACAGTCTTTAAAAATAGATTTTAGAAATACTATCCTCACACCCCGAATTCCAAATGGGTTTTTACTGTCTCTAAAGACTGTTCTCTTCTACTGCGTAGCCGCCCCGAATTCAAGAGCATTAGTCTACACACCCCACTGTCTACATGCATATATGACGACATATGACGTAACATAGAACTTTCCAGTAATTGTAATATTTGGTATAAAAAATTTATTAGAGTAAAACATACACACACATACATATATATATACATATATATATATATTAAAAAATTTATTAGAGTAAAACATACACACACATACACATATATATATATATATATATATACACATATACATATAATATCATTAGAGCAATTAGTATTATTTCAGCTAATAAAAATAATATTTTACAATCTTAAAAACAAGTTATTATCATAGATGTCATCATTTGTACACTACTACTATATTTAACAGTAATTATATTTTTTTTATGTGTTCTCTTTCACCACATCTTTGAACAGATATGTTATAATTATACATCCATTAGCATTATAGGTATTTATAGTTTTTCAAAAGAGCAGTTTCGTCGTACGATCACAGAAATGAAGCATGGTAAATGAAGGTCGGATTCGGATAGGTGACCGCTCATGGATGCATCATATAATTGGTTCTCGCATTCATAAAATAAGTTTTTTTTTTATTATAATTTTGTAGTGTATCCTCTGAAATATGATGCTAATCAATAATACTTATTTTCACAATAAAATTTCAATGAAATTTTAATGAAGTTTTTTTCACCACTATTACGCTATTAGTGACACTATTTATCAAATTTACATATTACAGTAACACTAATAGTATATTTTTATGCTGACTAAATCAATTCAAGATTTTATTTCCAACTCGAAAATTAATCGAAATTGAAACCAAAAATCTATCGAAATCAGTAGAAATTTCGAAAACTTTCGACTTTTATTTTCGACATCGAAACGACGTCTTTTCGAGAAATCTTTTCTGACTGAATTATAATTTCGCAATGTGGCTTACAGAATTTCTAACCTCAAGTCTAGTCGTCAATTTTAACGCTTCATATCTCAGGTCAGAGCGGTACTTTTTTCTGCCAGATTCGATCATTTCGTGCAAAAACGCATCGAATGAGTGTATTTTTATCAAAATTTGATGTGAGAATGGGTATTCTATATCTTTACTCTTTTGCATAAAATCTAGAATGTAGTAGTACAAAAACTTACGCTAGACGTTTAGCCTTTTTTGCAGAACTTTTTTATCATTAACCACTAAGGCTAATGAATTAATTTTTTCGTGAAAAGGCTAAAGTGCGTCAGTCTAATTGAGGAACGATCGTTGATTTCGACGTTTCGCACAAAAATGTCGTTTTGTATAAAGACCGCTTAATTGCGCCGTGAATTTCATGCCCTGTGGTTGATTATTTTCAGATGTTTACCGTTTGAAAATTATTGCCTTAAGATTTTGCTATTAATATTTTCGATTTACTTTTTAATGAGGAATAAGTATGTGCCGGCCCCTGCGCTAACTCTATACCCTGTATGTATACAATTATAGAAAATTATACAAATCTTATAATATTTTATAGTTTACATATAGTAAAATAATTCTGAATTTTTAGAATTTCTGTATCATTTTATAACTGTCCAGAAAATATCTCAAATTTTTTTATACGAATTTTACGTACATTTCAGAATTCATATATATATATATATATATATAAACGTTAGTAGTACTAAGTAGTACTAAGTAGTACATAAAAAGAGACCGAACCTAAAGCTCCAATTTATGGTACAGTCGTTTTTCAGATCTTAAGTTTGGTCAGATCTTCAATATCAGAATTCGGATTTCAATTTCGAATCTCCAAATCAAAATTTCAGTGGTAGTGGTTAATCATCAAATTCAATTTTTCGTGACTGAACGAGAAATGTGAAAATAAGCTCGGATCTACAATAGATTTTTAAGCCTTAAGCCATAAGGAATGGACGAATCATAATCAATTATTCTCCTCGCATTCGACTGTAAGTGGTCAATTTCTTACGATTAAAGCTTAAAACTTGTCCGAATTAAGTTTGAGCACAAGAATTGTCGTTAACTCTTACTTAGAGACTTAAGTTGTAGACGTAAATAACACAGTTTTGGCATATGACGTACGATTTATTGCCATCTCTTAGAGACACGGCAATAAATCATACGTCATACATAAAAGCTTGTGAGTTACTTATATCTATAATTTCAGTCTAAGTAAGTGTTACGATTCTTATACTTAGAAATCCTAAAATAAAACGTGAGCAGTGAGATTACAAAATGTACCGAAAATCCATTTTTTAAAGAAAGTATTAGATAAAGAAAAAATATTATATATTATAAATATATTATAAATATATTTATATAAATATATAAATATATAAATATTTATATTGTAATATTTATAATATATAAAATATTTATACTTTCAGTGAAAAAATTTTACTGAAATTGTTTTATGTTTTGGAACATTTTTAACGAAATTGCTGAAAGTGAATTTATCAGCTAACATATTGAAAAATCATTGAATTTGAACGGAAATTTCTCTGAAATTTTGTTGGAATTTCTTTGAAATATTTATTGAAATTTCTCTGAAATTTTGCTGAAAATTAATTTTTCAGCTAAAAATTATTGAAATTAAACTAAAAATTTTTTTAAATGCTGAAAATTTGCTAAAAAGTGTTCCAAAATGTGAAATATAATAGTTTCACAGTGAAAATTTTCCACCAGGGAAGGTATTTTAGAGGAACAAATAAGCTATTCAGTTATAATTCTCTTTGTCAAAAATTTCTAGCTTAATTTAGACCATTATTAAGACATCTTTATTAAGCTGATCAGAGCGGTTATTTTCAGAGTCAGCAAGCGGCGGTCATACTATATATGTTAAAAAATTGGACAACTTTTGTATTAGTCGAATTATTTCACATTTTGGAACACTTTTCAGTAAATTTTTAGCATTTAAAAAAAATTCACTTTAATTTCAGCAACATTTTAGAGAAATTTCAATAAATATTTCAAAAAAATTACAACAAAATTTCAGAGAAATTTCTATTCAAATTCAACGATTTTCCAGTATGTCAGTTGATAAATTCACTTTCAGTAAAATTTCAGCAAATTTTTAGCAATTTCGCTGAAATGTTTCATGCAGAATAATTTCAGCGAAATTTTTTCACCAGGATTATTATAAATATTTTATGTATTATAAACATTATAAATATATAATTTATA
>NW_017259186.1:428395-461781 GCF_001594045.1 Atta colombica
TCGCCTTTACAGAGTGAAGTTATGTTTATGATACCACTTTTTTCTTACGGCGCACTCATTATGTACAGGACTACAAAGCTCACAAGCGCCGCGAGAATCGAAACTTAAAATCGGCCCAGATTCTGAGGATTGGCTAGACTGAGTGGAGTTCTTAGTCTTCCTTCCTGTCTAATACTTTCTTTAAAAAATGGATTTTCGACCGATTACATTTTGTAATCTTATCACTGTACATATTTTATTTTACGAAATTTAGATTTGGAGATTCGAGATTGAAATCTGAGTTCTGATATTGAAGACCAGAGAGATCTAAAGAACAATTAGGAGCGTTTATATTGACCGTAACTGTGTGCCATATGCTGTAATTTGTAAGAATTGACTAATCACAATCGAGTATTCTCCTCCCATTCGATTGTAAGAAGGAAATATTCAAAGGTGATTGGTCAATTTTTACAGATTACTGCATACGGTTACGGCCAATATAATTCCCTATGAATTCAGGTCTAAATGATGTGCGTGCAACAACAACTAAGATTGGCTAAATTGGATCTACGAACGATTGCTGTATAAGCGAGAGGGCAAAGAATTAGAGAGAGCTTGCAAACTGAGCATACCATGTAATCCTTCCATCGCGACACGAGAAAAAGAGACTTTAATTAAAGACTTTTTTAATGGTCTCTTTCCCTTAAGGATCTCTAGTTTCAGCAAAATCACACGAAAGAGAGAGAAATACATTGTGTCTCTTTCTTAATAGTTTCTCGTGAGTCGTGATACATCTTCATCTAATCTTGAAAATTAGTATGACTTATTAGAAGATTAATAAAAATAATTGCAAAATGATTGTCTCCCATATGTCAAATCTCCCATATATCAAAGGAACAACAGATCGAATTGGTAGGATATTAAACAAACATAGTATCTAAACTATTTTATTTAAACCACCCAAAAAGATAGGACAAATCTTAAAAAATCCTAAAGACTTCCACTTAGTTCCGCAGGAATATACAAAATACTTTGTTCCTGCGGGCAAGTATACATTGGAGAAACTGAGAGAATGATCAACCTATGGATAAAAAAACACCAATGTGATGTCAGGCTGAAACACGTTACGCAATCAGCATTATCAGAACACAATTTCGAAATAGGACAAATACTGTTTGACAAAACGCCACAATAGCCAACATTACATCATATTTTCCAAGAAAGTATAGAGAAGCCATAGAGATACAAAAAACACCCTAACAATCTAAATAAAGATAATGGCTACAACATAAATAAAATATGGAAAACCATTCTCCCAGTTATTGTAGACCGATTTCCCCCATCTCTCCCCCCTCCATCCACAATTCTCTTCTTTCCCCCCAATACTCCAACAAGTAGCGTAATATAAAAAGTAACGATCCAGAAGAACAGTTCAGTATCAGGCTGCTTCTCGCCCTGATGAATACAAGGTTTACGATACGTTGGCCATTCCAAGAATGGATCTAGACACGAAGAAAACTCGCGAAACACATAATCTTTATATAAAAAGCACCCATGGAAGCCTGAAGAATATTATGAATTGCAGAATGGTTAGTCCCATTTTGCACTAATTCTGTAGCGAAAGACTACGTCATGAAAATATTTTCGCGATTCTAAACGAACATTATGGGCAATAAATGTTGGAAAAAATTGAACACCAAAAAAATGCACATCTCTGCAAGGTTAAGTAACATTATTTGTACAGCTTTGTTATAAGAAAATTAATAAAATGTTTTATTGAAAATAATTATTTTCTTTAATGCATATATTCTCTAAAGGAGTGATATCTATATCGGAACACTAAAAATCGATTTGAAGTAGATGAAGTTTTTAACCTTGTTAAAAAAAAGAAACGATTCTTTGTAAAGACATCGATTTAAAATGGCATCTTAATTGAAAAAATTGATTTTTCGTAAAATAGGTTAATTTGTAAACGAATTTTAACGCGAACCGATACGCGCGTCGCCCATTTCTACAATATAGACATTCGAATATAGGTGGAAATTGCTGAAAAATGGCGGACCAATCAATTAACTATTTAGTGGCACGACTCTTATTAGAGGGTCTTTAACAGTAAGAGTAAGGATGAAATCAGACGGTATGGAAACGATTGCAGAATAGAAAATGCGTCATATGGTAGAAGCAATCAGCGTTATTCTGCGTTTTTTCGAATAGCACTGATTGATTGCTTCTGACGCTCTCTATTCCTAAGGAGACTTAACTGTATAGATTGAAAGTGATCAATGTAATTCATCAACGAAAAATGTAATTTCATGCCAGGTTCGCCAAACGGCATAACTTGCAATATTTTGTCGCCATGTTGGAATTGTGACAGATGATGAATATCAAAAGTTAAACTTTATTAGCAGGAGGTGCAATTTTCATAATCAAGCAACCTCCAAATTTATTTTGTTATACCGATCTTTTTACTTTCGGTAGCTTTTAATTTAAATCTGTCGCATCAATAATTATTTTCGATAGCTTTTTTTTCAGAAATAAACTGTGCCAACAGTATTTTCTCTTTCGTATAATAAGCATTATGACGAATTCGATTGGAAGCACTGATGCATATTAAAGCCGTTGCACACTGATAAAATAAAATGCAAATATCTCGAATTATGAAATACATATTTTACCTAATAATGAAATAAAATGTATTGAGTATTTCATGATTTAATTTCATATTTCAATTTAATATTTCAATTTTTATGTTTATAATCCTATATTTACATTATTTTGTGTATGTATGCGGTTTTAATGTCATCACTGCGCATTTAGTGTGTCCAATCAAATTCGCTATTAGTTTTATTTTTGTCTATTATTGTTGCAAAATACTTAATCACGATTTTATTTAATCAACAATGCTTTTATAATCTTTATTATTCATAATTCATGATGTTAGGTTTGCATATATTATATATTATGACATGCTGCCTTAAGTAAGATACTAAAATCTCTAAAATTTTCCTTCCTTCGAGAAGGCAGACTTGATTTATGACACAAGGAGACCTTGAAGAATCGAGAAATCCTTCATGAAAGCTTCTTCAACCTTTAAAATAAGGAAGGATTATGAATACGAATGATAGACATGGATGAAGCATTGTGTTCAGAATTGTGTCCAAGATGCGTGTAAGAGAGAAAGATATATAAGAAAATACGTGTAAGAAAGACAGATGTATACATGGAACATTCGTTCTCTCTGCTTTAAAATGCCGATAATAATTATACTATAACGTAACATACTATACTAATTATAGTGCAACACAGACACTGTTGGCACATCGCATAGAGGACGAAAATTCCATGTAATCTTTCTCTCTTATACACATCTTGGACACACATTTAAGCCACAGGAGGTATAGGCAATGCTCCCTCCATATCTATATGTTCTAAGCATCTGTGTCTTGAAAGCTCCCCACGTTTACTTTTCAGGAGACACGTATTTAACATACATATAACGCAATCACAAGTATACTGTACACATATAAATAATCAATATGGCGACGAATTGTTGCAAATTATTCCTATCTAGTTAAGTTTCCTTACTCTTACTTCATGGTCTCTAGTATGTACATACCACGGAGTATTTTGCGCATACTATATACAAACTGTTGGAAAATACTCTATAGTTCATAACTTTCTCCGACAGGCGCACTCGGATCAGTTCTTCAATACAGCCATCGACGAAATATTATTAAAGATCCTCGACACTGGACAAATTTCCGTGACTATCAATGGGGCTCGGGGATAATTGAAGAACGATGATGTTACTAACAATTAATAAAAATTATTAGGTGTACAACTTTGCTTCCGCCGTTTTTTTCCGAAATTCGAGGTTTTATTGTAAAAAACTGGTTATACATTTATGATTCAAAGTATTGTCCATCGCTGGCCACTATTTTCTCCCATCTTTCGGGTAGCGTACGAATCCCGCGTCGAAAAAACTGGTCATCTTTTGAGGCTATCCACGAATCGATCCAATTTTTTACTTCTTCATAAGATCGGAAGTGCTGGTCAGCCAGGCCGTGTGCCATTGATCGAAACAAGTGATAGTCAGAGGGAGCATCGTCTGGAGAATACGGCGGGTGGGGTAGGACTTCCCATTTCAACGTTTCCAAGTATGTCTTGACACTTTCGCAACATGGAGTCGAGCATTGTCATGCTGCAAAATCACTTTATCGTGTTTCTCGTTGTATTGCGGCCGTTTGTCTTTCAATGCTCGGCTCAAACGCATCAATTGCGTTCGATACCGATCGCCTGTGATTGTTTCAGTCGGTTTTAACAGTTTCATAATACACTACGCCGAGCTGGTCCCACCAAATACAGAGCATGACTTTGGACGTCAAAATCACCGTTCTTGAAGCGTTGAAACCACTCACGACACGTTCTTTCACTAATAGCAGCCTCACCATAAGTATTTAAGAGCATTCGATGAGCCTTAGCCGCAGATTTCTTCATATTGAAGCAAAAAATTAAAACCTCCCGCAAATGACGAGAATTTGGCTCGTAAACTGACATTTTCAATCGAGAATAACTTTATGATGCAGACACAAATCGATTAATGTTTCTATGGGGTTATGTTGACAGATGCCCAAGTTTATTGTATGACGTCTATGATCTATTTATTTCAACCACCACTTACTGTTAAAGCCATCTATAGGAAAACGGCGGAAGCAAAGTTGTACACCTAATATATAAATTCGCATAAGAATCATACAAGCATTAAGATCCAGCTAGACCGTTTAAGGTTTTGATTTCTATAGCTTAAATATAATGTCTTAAGATGTTAATATTAATACAGTCCTCGGGTTGACTTACGACATCTTAAAATTGTATTTAAGACTGTCTTAAATGTAAAAAATCAAATACCGATCTGTTTCGCGTCGTGAGAGAAGTTAGTACTGAATCTTTCCTTGCACAAGTTATCACAACTTCACGACGCGGAATAACTATTCGATTCTTACATTTAATCAAAGGATTACTCACTTAGAATCATCAGAGATATGAAAAGAAAGATTTCTAAATAAGGATGACAAAATTGTATAGACAGTATCTATTAGACACAACAACAATTTGTTCAAATCACAAAGAATATAATGGCTGAAACCTATGACAGTATGACATATAGAGCGTCATATGGGATATTCATGTTTTGATTCTCGTTTTCATGTTTTGACGCTCATGGGCTATAAACAAAACACACATATAGCACCCTTATGTGCAAACTGGTTTTCAATGCTGACACTGCTGACAGTGTAAATAATCGACAGAGAAAAATATCAGGGTTCTCCTCGTCCCCGGTCTCTCCATCAAGTTGGTAGACCTTTCGTTCTACCACTGAGCCACACATCCCTGATAGTTTCTCTGTCCCTATTTCTGCCAGTAAATTTACAACAATGCATTAGTATTCTCGCGTCTCTGACAGTGAATTTTGAAACAAATTCAACACAGCTCGAAAATGAGACATAGAGGAAACATTAAAATATCTTATGTCAAAACATCGATGTTTTTTAAATGTCAATGATTTTTGCACATCCCTAGTATAATGCATCGCATATTTATTCTGCGCGCAGACTGATCGTGCTTGTTTTAGAAACATTAAATAAAATTTTTTAATTGTAATAATAATGTACTTTATTATCTATTTTTTGAGGTATCTCATATTTATAAACACAGTTTTTTACTTTGCGATTTTTGCACTTTTTACATTTCTCTAACTTTCAAAAAAATATTTGAATTAAATTTTATTATGATATCTTAAACCTCTTATTATTATTAGGTACAAATTAGTTCGGTCCATTTCCCTAAAGATAGCTTCAGCTGTTGTAAATGGTTTATAGTGACAGCTGATTTTGGTGGTTTCAGAGAGGTTAAATATCTGCTAATAATATTCAGTTTATATCGCTTTGAGTTTCATATAAAAACCTTGATTTTTACTGTGTTTGAAATGTTCGAATTTTGTGTTAAGCAGCATTTGCGGGAGATTTTGATTTTCTGATTTAATTGGAAGAAAAATGCAGTTGAAGCTCATCGAATGCTTGTCGAAGTTTATGGTGACACTGCTCCAACTGATATATCATGTAGGGAATGGTTTCGACGTTTCAAGATTGGAGATTTCAGCGAAGACAAGCCTCGCTCTGGGCAGCCAAAAAAATTCGAAGACAAAGAATTAGAGGCATTACTCAAAGAAGATCAGAGTCAAACGCAAGAAGAGCTTGCAGAATCATTGGAGATAACTCAACAAGCCGTTTGTGTTGAGAGCCATGGCAATGATTCAAAAACAAGGAAATTGGGTGCCTTATGAATTGAAACCGAGAGACGGATTTTGAAAGACGGATTTTGAAAGGTGATTTTTCACTTGCGAACAGCTGATTCAAAGACAACAGAGAAAAGATTTTTTGCATTGGATTGTGACTAGAGGTGAGAAGTGGATATTCTATGACAACCCCAAGAAGAAAAAATACTACGCTAAGCCTGGTCAATCATTGCCATCGACCTCAACATCAACACCACGGCCGAACATTCATGGTTCGAAGATCATGCTCTGTATTTGGTGAGACAAAATAGTCTTGTTTGACTATGAACTGCTGAAACCTGGCGATTCCATTACGGGCGATCGGTATCGGTTACAATTCGTTTGAGCCGTGCATTGCGAGAAAAACGGCCGGAATACGAGCAAAGACATGATAAAGTTATTTTTCTTCATGACAACGCTCGGCCTCATGTCGCTAAAGTCGTAAAAAAATATTTAGAAACGCTCAAATGAGATGTTTTACTGCACCCGCTGTATTCTCCGGACATTGCTCCTTCTGATTACTAGTTGTTCCGAAGGATGCAGCAAGTCACCGGTTCACTTCTTTCGCAGAAATCGGCTCCAAAATTGGATCGCCTCCAAAAACGAGTCATTTTTTCGAGATGTAATTCGAAAATTGCTTAAGAGATGGGAAAAGGTAGTAGGCAGCGATGGATAATACTTTAATTGATCTGTTCATTCATTTTGTTTTGAAATAAATGCACAAAAAAACGGACCCAACTAATTGTATCTCAATCTCAATAAATTCAAAATTAAAGTTTTGAAAAATCGATTGCAGAACATCAATTGGACTTTATTCTGACTTTGAATCAATCCAGATATCGATTTTCTAACTTTTATCATGGTGAAAATATGAGCCATCTCACATCGTGTGATTCCCTAACTTTCATTATGGTGCGAGTTTTTCCAATCTTATAGGAGTTCGTTCGGCAAGAAATTTCTTGTCGAATGGTGAGATCCGAGAAAGAAAGACTAAAAAATAGAACGAGAGAGGAACCACAGCCGACTGAACTGACTGAATTGATAATTTTAAGGTTATATATTTAAATATATATATACATATATATATCAGACCGCGGCCTACGTTTCACTTCACATTTTCACGTTTTTCCCACTGGCAAATCTACCATAGAAATTTTGTATTTTCACTTCATTGTTACAAAATCGCGCGGACACACTCACGTGAGACGAAAAATGAGTGATCTCACTCGAATTACAGAATCGACCTCCAGGAGCGGTTGTCCATATTGGACGAAGTAATAAGTGATGCACATTTGGCTTCCGTCACAGAGAATCATCTCCTCCACTTTTGCCTCATCTAAATGACGTCGCGCTCGGCCAGCTTCGACGCTGAGCGAGCGAAGCAGTGATAGAGACTATCCTTTTCGCTTTCGGTGCGCCAAGAGCGATTGAAACAATGAAAAAAAGGTAGAAAGCCTTTCTCATTCTAGTCACTAGACTAGACTAGTTTAAATCCTACAACTTTTATAAGAAATATTTTTCTATGAAACTTATATTTTTCGAGATATTTCGAGATATTTCGAGATCAATGTCTGTTCTTTTAAGAGTCGATTATTCTAAAACGAAAATCTAATATGAAAATGTCGAGGTTGTAATAGTTTTTAAATGAGTAGCGATTAAAATTTACTATTTACGGAGTTGACATTTCATGTGCTCATGCATGTTGATGTGTCAAATAAGAAAGGTACATCATGAGGGTTCAAATGTTAAGCCGATTCTACATTAGTTGCAAGCCGATCACAAATTTGTTGTGACAGTCAATCTGAATAAGCTTGCATTTTAAAATCAATGCTTCATATTGTCAATAACTTGTGATTAGCTTGCAACTAATGTAGAACCTTTATAGAAATTTAATACTAGTACTGGCCAATTAATCATTTATTTTGAATATTAAAAGTATTATTAACAGTACTTTTAAAACTGAAAATAAGTGATTGGCCAGTATTAATATTCACTTTTTATCTAGAAAAGATTATCATACAATGACATATTAATATATAATGAAATTTATTAAAAAATGTTTTTGCTACTATACGGAATCTATTTATATTGGAAGTGTACATTAATTTTAAAGGATTTTTTGATAAAAATATGGTTTTATTGTGAAAAAATGGTTACAAATTGATCATTCAAAATATTGTCTATCGCTACTTTTTCTTATCTTTCTGGTAATAAGTAGATTCCATGTCGAGAACGACACATCTTTTGAGGCTATATCCACGAATCGCCCCATTTTTTGATATCTTCATAAGAATGGAAGCGCTACTCAGACAGGCCATGAAACATCGATCGAAATAGGTGATAGGAAGAAGCAATATTTGGAGAATATGGCGGGTGATAGGCAGTGATGCGATTGCTTGCAGCACGATTATTATGAAGAGGGCACAGATAGATATATGTGTAAATATACACAGACATGGACTCATCATAGTGTATGTATTTTCTTATATTACATCCCCTTCAGTTAGTAACCGTGCTGCAAGCGATCTGGAATTTGCATCACTGATAGGATCCCTCCTAGTTAAGCTTTCCTTGACCGGTTTCGCAACATGTGGCCGAGCATTGTCGTGCTGGAAAATCACTTTGTCGTGTCTTTTTACGTCTTTTTAATCTGGTCGTTTTTGCTTCAATGCTCAATTGTTGTTGGTAGCGTTCCTTAGTGATGGTTTCGTTGGGTTGGAGCAGCTCATAATACACTACACTCAGCTGATCTCACCAAATACAGAACATGAGCTTGCGCCATGAATATTCGACTTTACTGTCGATGTTGGTGATTCGCCTGGCCAGCAGCATAATTTTTTGCGCTTTTGCGGATTATCGTAGCGTATATATCCATTTTTCATCACTTGTCACGATATGATGCAAAAAACTTTTTCTTCTGTGTCTTTGAAGCAACAATTCACAGGTCATTTTGCGCCTTTCGACGTTTTTCGGTTTCAAGCTCTCGTACAACATCCAATTTCCTTGCTTTTGAATCATTCTAATGGTCTTCAAACGTCTGGAAATTTGATCGATTAACATTTAATGATTCTGCAAGTTCTTCTTGTGTTTGATTCGGATCTTGATCGAGTAAAGCTTTCATTTTCTCATGTTCAAACTTTTTCGGCTAGTCTGTGTCAAAATTATCTTTTTTATAGCGTCGAAACTAGTATTCACATGTTGAAATTGATGAAATATAATCACAAGCTTCCGATAGCATTTGTTAACTTTCAGCAGCTTTTTTTTCAAATGGAAGCAAAAAAGCAAAGCTTCCCGCAAATTGCGTTGGTACAAAATTCGACATATTCAATGCTCAAAAAAGCAATATTGTTTACACTTCGGCAAAATGACATATATTGAAAATTAAAGCCATATGATAGTGTTTTGAACATGAAGATAACAATAATATGGCCCGATGCGATAGTACTAGTTACGCTATCTATTGAAAATCCTTTAAAATTAATGCACACTTCCAATATGTTACGTTCTGTGACTGTACGCGCAAACAATGACACAACTTCATCGCGCTTTCAATAATCGAAATCCCTAAAAGATTTTACTTCTTAGAACTTGAAATTTACTATCTCGTTTTATCTCTAGATCGTAAAATAAGAGTTGGGTGCCAGGCATGAGAGAATCATTCTTCTTTAATGTACCACGAATTCAAATACACAATCCATAAATGTGATGGCTGAAGTCGACAGCTCAGCTACCGAATTGGCGGAGGAGTTCGTTATAAAATAACGATAAAAGGGCAAGAGAAATAGGCTAAAAGAATCACACAGTAACTAATAATAAAAAAAAATAATAGAGAGTATACTTAGCGAAATCGGAGATTAATGATATACATGACTCGCAAGCGACTCAGCGATGCACAGCATTTGCAAAAAAAATCTATGCTGCATTCACTCTATGCATCTATTAAGAGAATAAAACATATACAGTTTAGTAATATGAGCTCACGACGTTGTTACGTTACAATTGCAAACGGGGAGCACAGACTCTTGTATAACGCATAACACAATGCATAAGAAATTGAATTAATCAAAGTCCTTCGTTTCCTTCCTTTTCATGAAATAAAAAATTCTGATTAATGGAATTTCTTATGCTTTAGTCTTGAAGGCTCCCCGCTTTAGTCTTGAACGATTAACTATATTTAAGACTTAGAAAAGTCGCAATAAGGAACCATGACAAGTCGGTTCCTTGTCGGTTGTACAAAACAGAACTTGATTGAAACAAAACTCAAATTTGATTCTGTTTTGTACAACCGAAGAAGGTTTACTTTGACTGCGTTTAGCGAACTCAAATTAGGTGAGCATTCGCTGTTATTGATGTATTCTTTCATCTAATCAACATTTTAGATCTGGAAGAATACATCAATAGCAGGGAACGCCCATTCAACTGTTGAATCAACTGTTGAACACAACTTTTTATTTTAACAATAACAATAATTATATTAAGATTCTCGAATTTTAAACAATACAAAAAGATAAATATAATAGACTAATGAAAGTCAGCAACAATAATTGCGCCGTTTATCGTTGTTGACTCTCATTAGCCTACTATATTTATCTTTTTATTTTTTATTTTAATATTCACACTGTTTCATTGGCAGAAGAATCACAGTACAGCTGAATCACAGTACAGCTGAATCACAGAAAGGTTGCAATACTTTTTTTTTCGATTAGTTTTGTTGTTGCTTGCTTACCGAGAGATTCTTGTTTATAGATCTATGAGTAAGAATCTATGACTAATCACTCGGAGAGTAAGCTGCGTTCAAAAACCCATCGAAGAAAAAATATTGCAATCTTTCTGTAACCGGGTGTACATCTGCACATCATCATCATGATGGTTCTCATTGTACTTAATCTGGAAACCATCATTTTGAGTTTGAAAAAAATATCAAGATATGTGACGCATACTTGACGCGCGCAAACAAGCAAAAAGTACAATGGGTAAATAATCGATGACAATAATAATGTAAGAATGCGTTTCATATGTTATTTTAATTTTTATTCATTAATGTAAGCAGGACATGTTTCATATTTTAATTTAATTTTTATACATTGAGAAGAATCACAGTAAAGATCGAAACGTGGCGTTTGAATTACATTAATAGTATTGTATTAGTAATGTAATAGTATTGTATTACATTAATTACAATTTATAAGAAAAATATACGTAAGACATAGCATTTGAATATCAGCTGGAATAACTCCAATTTGACTTATTAAAATGTCAATATTGCAGCAGTAATTTATTTTTTTGCGAACGTAGGAATATTGCTATAATATTGCAGCAACGTTTTATAAAATTTTGTCATCTTTCAAAATATTATTGCTGCAATATTGCTGTAAGGGTACCTACCAAATTATAATATTGCAACAATATATTGTATTTTCTATAAAATTTTAAAATTATTTTACAATATTTTTGCAATATATCCAATAAAATATTAAAATTTCAATTTGCAGCTGTGCTATAGTTTTTGTAATGTTGCGCACTATTAAAATATTGCAATATTTCATACTGTAGAAATAGTCATATTTAAATTTTATCTCAGAAACTATTGTTTAAAATGAAAATTTATAAATAAACATTTCATTTAATTTTTTTAAACCTTTCTTACTATGTAGCATATTGTATTTTGAACCGCGAATGTTGAAACATCGCAACTTGTCTATATATATTTCAATGATATATTATTTGGCCTCACGCATAATGAAAACAATCTCTCTCTCTCTCTCTCTCTCTCTCTCTCTCTCTCTCTCTCTCTCTCTCTCTCTAAAATCTTTAAATGAACGTTTCAATGTTGCACTTAAACTTTATCTTTCAAGCATACATGGTTCAAAATAGAAATTTAGAGGGAAATATTACGTGTATTGTCCATTTGATGAAATGTTGTGTGAGAAATTAGTCTAATTTTTATGAAAAAATGATAAAGAGAAAAAATGAACAAAAGTAATAGAAAACCGAGCAAAAAAGAATTCTTTTTCTTTATTTATTAGTAGTATTTAAACTTATTTTTTGGACATACATGTATATAAATTTCTTTTAAATTAGTTTTCTCATAATATTTTCGTAGATACATATAATTACATAATATTTCTTCATACAAATATTTTTAAGTTGATTTAATATTTTTCCTAATTTTTCTATATTTTTTTTTATTTTTCAGTATATTTACAATTATTTATTTTTATTAATTTTCATAAAGTTTAAATTATTTCATTGCAATAGTAGATTTATTCGCGTGGCATACTCTAATACGCTCCAATATGTTCCTACAATAGCATTCACTTCAATTCGTTGAAGTGCGAATAAAATCTAGTGAATTTTGCGAGGAATTTTGACAGAGTGAAAGAAGGATGAAAAGAGAAAGAAATTTAAGTGATATTCATGGCAACGCTACTTACTTATTTCACGCATGCGCACTCCATTTTGGCCAACACTAATCAAAGATATCAATAGAGAATTGCGCTAGTGTATATGTATATACTGTGCTATACAGTCTCTATCTGTATCTCTAGTGCCTTAGTGTCGAACAAAGCCATTTTTTGAATTTTATACTTTCTACACTTCGCAAAGATCAGGAGATCGATGTGGATTTTGAAAGGAGGTGAAAATTACAAAAAACTGAGCAAAGGTTACTAGATATTGACCAATTAAATTATGAATATTCTAGTGACTTTGCTCACTTTTGTTTTTCATCTCATTTGAAGATACACAATCGACTTCCTGGGTATCAATCATGAAACTTTATTCCTAGGATGAAAAGTGAAAAGTGAAAATTTTTACTAAATTTTGAAGTTTGGAGAAAATTTTCACTTTTCATTCTACGAATAAAATTTAGGGAAAAAAGTTTCATGATTAATACCCAAGAGTGCGTTTAGAGCACGCGCTATTTGTGTCATACTATCCTTAGGTTTGTTCGCATCCAATATGCTCCTGTCATAGCTCTTATTCACTCCAATGCTCTCATTAGAATGAGTAGGAACTATAGCAGGAGCATACGACGCGAACAAACCTCTTGTTTCGTTTATCTCAATGATACGTTCAGCAGAACATATTAATTTTGCAATCATTTTATGATTCTTTACTGAGATAGGACTATTCCTCTTGATCTAACCTAATTATTGCCGAAATTAAGATAATTTAATAAAAAGTTAAAATATTAGTCGGTAAATATATCAAGATTAATATAAATATAAATTAATAATAATATAAATTAGAACAATAACGGTTGAACGAATCAAATTTCATATAAGCTCAATGAGTATACGAAACGAAAGTAAGATTATTTTGAATTTATGTTATGTAATGAATGTAAATTACAATCAAATTTTGAGAAATGGAGCGAAAACTTAAATAATAACGAGCTTCTTTTACATGCATTCCAGATAAGTACCAGTTGTATAAGCTTAAATTCGCTGTTTTTTAGTCAGAAAAACACATTTTTTTTTCCTAGGAAACAAAAACAAATTTATTCAAAGTACTTGCCCTCGCTAACTATACATTTTTCCCATCTTTTGGGCAATTTGTGTATACACACCAAAAATTCCTCATTTTTCGAAGCAAACCACTCATCAAGCCTTTTTTTCGGATATCTTCGTAAGAATCGAAATGTTCAGCGAGCGCGTGGCCCATCGACGAAAACAAGTGATAGTCAGAAGGTGCCAGGTCTGGTGAATAAGCGGGATGGAGTAACACTTCCTAGTTGAGTGTCTCCAAGTAGTTTTGAATCATTGTTGACGTATGCGATGGTGCGTTGTGGAGGAAAATCAGTTTTTCATGTCTTTTCCAATAATGCGGCCTTTTTTCACGCAGAGCACAGTGCAATTTGATCAGTTGTTGATGGTAGCGGTGAGCATTAACAGTTTCACCAGGTTTTAACAGCTCGTAATAGATGACACTCTCCTGATCCCACCAAACGCACAGCATCGTCCGAAGCAATTTGGTTTTGAGGAAGATGTTGATGATTGGGCGAGATCAATCCAAGATTTCTTGCATTTAGGATTCTGAAAATAGATTCACTTTTTATCGCCTGTCACAATCCGATACAGGAACGACTTTCTTTTTTGTCTGGCAAGCAGAATTTAGCATGTGTTTTGGCGTCGCTCCATCTGCCTATCGTTCAGTTCATGCGGCACCCATTTTCCAATCTTTTGAACCTTCCCCATGGCATGTAGCCGCATGGAAATGGCTGCTTGAGAAACATCCAATTGCTCGGCAAGCATTTTTTGCGATTGGGTATCGTTCTCGTCTAAAAGAGCCTGCAATTGACAGTCCTCAACTTTCCTGGGCCGATTTTCACGCTTCTTGTCACTCAGGTCAAAATTGTCGTCATTGAACCGGCGAAACCAATCTCTACACGTTGTTTCCGATAAAGCATTGTCGCCATAGGCCTCCACAAACATTCGATGCGATTCGGCAACCGATTTCTTCAAATTGAAACAGAAAAGCAAAGCTTCCCACATATGCTTTTTTTTTAGCAAAAAACTAGACATGATTACGAAAGAAAAAATATATGTTGTTGTATGAAATTGCTGATGATGTGCACTGATTAATGTTGACAGATGTCAAACACATAAAAAAAAGTGTGTTGTGTGCCCAAGATAGCTTTGTACGCTCACTAATGCCACCTATGAGCAAACAGGATTTAAGCTTACACAATATATATACATATACAATATAATATATAAATTTTTATCTTGGATTTATTTTTACTTGCTATTTTGAAAATCGCAAATAACTATTCTATAAAGATATTTAAACGACTGTTTATTGAGTTACTTTTATGAAATATAAAATTTAGTTATTTTTTAAACTATTGCTCTTAAAAATATGCTCTTAAATGTTTTAATTTTCTGCACATTCTGATGCTGCACATTCAGGCATTCTTTGTGTTGAATTATTTCTCTTCCTTCGTCGACAATACAGATTACAGACAATACAGAATACAGTATAATTTTTTTATCGAATTCTGTGTTCAGGATAGATTTTTCCTTTTACTGTACAAATGGAACTTTCCCGTTTGACATAACCATTTAACATAACCTATAGGTTATACTCTGCTATAGCAGAGTTAGTACTTTTCTCTTGTACTTTTCTCTTGATGATTATTACGTTAATTATAATATTTATTCATGCTACATAGAATAAAATTGAAAAAGAATTACGACTGTAATAATAAAAATATACTTACAAAAATATACTTATAAAGTTGGTTTTATTCCTCGAACTTCTGCAGCATTATATCACTCATCACTAACAATATATTCACAAACCATAAATATAACTATTTGGTAAATTCGTTGAATCGACTTTAATGAATCTTGGATTCAGTTGGTTTGACATTTTATTTTAATATTCTTAATAAAGAGATTTTTAAGAAGAGAATTTTGAGATTTTACATTAGCCAAATACGCTTCCAGCGTAAGCAGATGATTGCAGACGATTTATTGCGGTATAATTATTACGCTAACGTCATGCACTTGTTAGCCAATCAAAATTGTTTTCTCAAATTTCAAATATTATTAAACTTTATTTTAGTATTTTAATATCTATCTATTGATAAAAATTACAAATTTTATTATACATAAATTTATAATAATGTATATTCCATAATAAAAAAAAATGTATTATTTTTTTTTCATGCAAACTCTCTATTCTCTATTTTAAAAACACAAATTCTATGCTTTAAAAATACGAACTATTTTTTAAATATAATTTTTGTTTTTAAAGCATAAAATTGTGACTTAAAGATTCAAATGTACATGATTGGACAAAATCTTCGGTTATAAAAATTATTATTTTAAATCGTATTTCGTATAAAGAGTTTTGAAGTGCAATTAAAAAGATTTGGTTAGTTATTCAATTAATTATCATTAATGAACTTTTTTGGACCATATATTTGATCGAAAAAATCAGGGCTCTAAATTCAACAAAACTAAATTCAAACATGGAATCGTTTGTATTTATGAAGAGTTATGAAGTACCATTAAAAAGGTTTGTGAGCCATATATAGTCGTAATTAACTACATAAAAATCATTTAATTGACTGAATCATGTAGATAATGAGGTGTATAGACTAGTGCTTATTGGTTTGGGATGGGCGTAGCCGCCCCGAACAAAAAGAACATAATATGTCCTACCCGCTTGGGCTTAACTGCTTAGAAGTTGCAGCCTAGACAGTGGAATATTTCCATATTCCGCTTGGAATATTTCTAACCTACGACAGTGGAGTGTGAGAACAGTTTTTTAGAGAAGTCTTTTTATTGATATATCTAGACTGCAAGTTCTAGATTTCAAGTGGATAAGTTATTTTTTTTTGTTCTCGCCATCGACACGTCGAGAGTGAACGAGATAGCGAGCTCTTTCTTATACTAGTCGCTTGTTTCAAGCGATCGAAAGTATATACAATCTCGGCCGCTCGGCGACCCCCGGCAATAAGGGGCGACAGGCATTCTAAATAATATAAGTTTTAACAAATTGTAGTAATAATATATCCCTCTCATAAATTCAGAATAAATTATGTTAAAACACTAATAACAGTTATAAGATATTTAATTGTTACGATTTTTTATGCGCGTTATATATCTCCTTCATGAACTTGAGTAGTAAGAATAGAAAAAAATTATAAACCAGCATTTCTCTTCATGAAAATCTTCAAAAAGTCATCAGAAAAGAAATGCTTATGTTTAAGATTCGAGACTTGTGAAAAAAATATGTGAAAAAAATCGAGTAATTGCAAAAATGTTTTTCGCTTACAAAACGAAAGATTGTATTGATTGTATGGAAAAAAATTTTGTATGAAAAATATAGATATTCGAAATACAAACTAAAACGCGAAATATTAAAATCGATCTATTAGTTATATAAGCAGAAAAAAAATGAAAACTACTGGAAAACATTTTTTTTTACTCACTCTATGTTCATTGAGATTTAAATACAAAGCTTCGAAATTTTCATAAAATGTAGCCCTCGTAATAACAAACAAATCTAATCCTGAACGAACCTGAATGAGAAATCTTCACTTACTCAATGTTTAATTATTGCAAAAAGCCATTTGTTCACTAAAAATCTATCTGCGGAAAACTTAATTATTTATATCTTTGAGCAGGCGCACAGCAATTTACAGGAATGATTTTTCTTCTTCAAGAGTTGTACTATTACGTATATTTAGTAATAAAACGATTTTTTGCAGTTAAACTATTATAAAATAACTTTGAAAAGTGGATATCTTTTTTTCAGATAAAAAATGGAATTCCGTTAATATGCATCATATCAAATAGCTATGTGAAACATTCGACAACTGACATTTTTTTACGCATTTAAAAATGAAAAGAATACTCTCCGATTATTAGGAACCGAGATAACAATTAAAAAAAAAAATCATTGTGGCTCTAATTTTTAAGATTAAGAATTCTGTCTGGCACTAATTTGTCAAGGAAAAATTGAATTTGCAGTTAAATAATTCTCCAAGTTTTTGCTGCCGAAAAAGTTTGTTTAAAAACATTGGTAAGTTGAAGAACACGAGCGAGGCAGTGCGCCGGGCGAAATGAGAGAAACCGGCGCACAATCGAGTGGGAAAGATCGAGCCGCTCGGCGATTCACGTGCACTCCATATTCAAATGTGATTTTTTAATAATAAACCGAAAAAATAAAAATTCAAGAAAAGGAAAACTAAAAATTTCATGGTTACTTTGTGAAATATTTGGTTAAGCTATTTGTTTATATCTCGTCAAGCTATCCCAGATTAAAAAAAAAAGTCATGTTTCTACGTCAATTTATTGCTGAGAAAATGTAAATTTAGTAAATTTTAACGCACAAAATAAGAGACGCGCGAATTGCCGATCTTCTCCACTCTGTCTGACGCGCTACCACCCTCGCGTTTTTCAACTTTCCAATTTTTTATTTTAAACAAACTTTTTCGGCAGCAAAAAATTGAAGAATTTTTTAACAGCAAATTCAATTCTTCCTTGACAAATTATTGCAAAATGGAACTCTTAACCTTAAAAATTAGTATCACATCTTTTATTGAATTTATACGTCACCGATTTTATTTTTATACTAAGGAAGACCTCGAAAGGGTTGAAACGTTTGTTAATTTTTTTCAAGAATAAAATATACGATTTCACACACGCCTAACCTGTGTTAGCTCACATTGGCTGATTTACATCTATTCTTGAATTTAAAAATTAGAGTCACAGGAATTTTTTGAAAAAAAAATTGTTATCTCGGCTCCTAATAATCGGAGGGTAACCTTTTTCTTGTTTGTAGAAATTTATAGAAAAATATCAGCGATCGAATGATTCACAAAACATATTTAATATGATATATATTAACAAAATTATTCCATTTTTAAAAAAAAGATACCCACTTTTCATTTCAAATTCATCATTTTAATAGTTTAAAAAATTATGCAAAAAATTATTTTGTTACTAAATGTACGTGATAGTGCAAATCTTGAAGAAGAAAAATCACCCCTGTAAATTGCTGTACATAAAAATGAAGAAATTAAATTTTCCGTAGACAGTTTTTATTGAAGACTTTACAAGACTTTTTACAACTAATGAACATGTCAGGCTCGTTCAGGGCTAAATTTGTTTATCATTACGAGGATTACACTTGAAAATTTCGAAGCTTTGCTTTTTAAATTTCAATGAACAAAGTGCGAGCGTGAAAAAAAAATTTTCTGGTTGGTGGTTTTAATTTTTTTTCTACTTAATAGATCAATTTTAATATTCCACATCTCATTTTGAAAATATTTTGAATACCTACATTTTTCATATCGAATTTTTTTATTATACATAAATAATTTTATTATACATAAATATCTTACCATACAATCAATATCTTTCGTTTTATAAGCGAAAAATATGCTTTTTGCAGCTATTCGATTTTTTTCGCATATTTTCTTCACAAGTCTCGAATCTCAAACATACGCATTTCTTTTCTAATGGCCTTTCGAAAATTTTCGTAAAGAGAAATGCTGGTTTATAATTTTTTTCTGGTAAAATTCTACTTCTTTCTGAACTATTTTTGCTACTCTAGTTTATGAAAGAAATATATAAAAAATATGCGCATGAAATCGCATGAATATACGCGCATAAAAAATCGTAAACAATTAAATCTCATTAAAAACAGTTATGTTTTAACATGATTTATACTATTCTGGATTTATGAGAGGGATATATTATTACTATAATTTATTAAAACTTATATATTATTTAGAACGCCTCTCTTATTGATGCCGAGCAGCCGAGATTGCCGAGAAAACATTTTCGGTCGCTTGAAACAACTGTGAGAAGGAGCTCGCTGTTTCATTCACTCTCGGCGCGCCGAAGGCGAGCACCCGTACAAGGGCTCGTGCTCGAATGTATGACTATCGATTTCGCCAGACTGCTGTCTGATTCTATGCCATCAATGCAGAGTTCTTGGTTAAATAGTCAGGAGTCTTAATATGGCGCTCGCCATAAAAATGATGACGAATCCAGCCAGTCTCAAAGGGAAACCATAGCCGCAAATAAGGTGACATAAGGTAGATGGGGGATTTTGGATGGTATGAATATCTGTAGGATGTAAAGGAAAATGTTTCTTGAGATAGTCATGAGATAATATGTGGACTTTTCAATGCATGATCTACAATAATATAAAATATAATTGATATCTTACGATCTCCGCAGAGACATTCACGAGATTCAATTGTATTCTTTTAGTGCAGGTTGTAGGCGAGGTTATAATGTGGATTCGAGTGGATTTTTAAAGTAACAACTTCTTTATTCTCTTTTTAATTTTTTACTAAAACCAAAGACTCGTTATTTTTGAGATGAGAATTATATAGTTGCCTCTTAAATGTCGGCGGAGTAGTCGAGATACAATTGAAATTTAGTATTAAGGAAACCTTTTGATAGTACCATAAAATCTTGAAAGGGGATCTTAAATTTAGGACGACGGCTGTGCATAGCAGTTTCGTTAGCGAGTTGATCGGTTTTTTTGTTACATGGATGCCCTTGTAGCCGGGAATTCAAATTAGATTAATGATGAAACATGGTCAAGCGGCAGAGTTGGTTTTTGATCTCATGGATCAAATAGTTGGCACATCTGGAGTCACGGGAGGAGATAATCCATAAAACTTTGTGAATCCGATAAGATAATTGCCTAGTTGCAGCAGCGATCCTCAATTAGAAATATAGCCTGTAGCCCAAGTCTCGATTGAGAACACCGAGCCACATAAGTGTAAGATTCTAGACTGTAAGCAGACGGGCGAAAGATCTGTGCATGTACTCCACTGAATATTTTTGCGTAACATAGTTTACGTTAGTACGCTTTAAAATAGGGATAGAGGCGAGAGCTTCCTGTCTTCTTACGATCGTATATATGTGATATTCTTTAAATACTCCAGAACTGTGAAACGGGCTATTTTTTCTAGCCAAATACTTATACGTGAATTTGGATAGCATGAATCTGAATCTTATAGAAACCGAGTCTCCTTAGCCTCAGCCGTGATGACATTAATAGGTATTGGTAGTTTAAATCCAAGAACGATGCAAAGATTTCTATTCGAACCATTCTACCTGAGTAAATTCTGTTTGATTATCTTTTAGTCTGAAGATTTAGCAATATACAGGGCAATATTCCGATCATTCATATTCAATGAGAAATACTCTTGGATGTGATTCCCATTGATGCCGGCTAAAAAAGATAAAATATTATATAGTTAGAGAACGACTCTTGGTAACTATTTAGTTCTTTGCCCTTTAGCTTAGGATCCAAGATAATGTCAAGAAATGTTAGTTTGTTGTGCTCTGGAAACATTCAAGCCTCTTATACTAACACTGAGATCAAGGAATTCGTTTCTCTTCTTTGTGAACAGCATCCATTGGGACTTAGAGGATGATTGTTCTAGAAGCCTTTGCTTCTAGATGTTGTTCAGTGATGTTTGGATAGATAACCTTGCTGTTTCTATACTCCGATTGTAGAGAAAATTACTATGTCATCTACAAAATATTACAAAAGCCGTGTTTCGTCGTGCAGATTTGCATTAATCCCTGAGCAATACAGGTTGAACAAGAGGAGACTGATTATCGAGCCCTGGGGTGTGCCTTTAAGCTCCACATATGGTTCATGAAGCTCCCTATTGCATAGAAACAAAACTTGTCGCTTGAAAATAATATTACTTATAAATTTCCTCATTTTGGCTGGAAATCTAAGGCATAGGAAATCGTTCATTAGTATGGAAGGGACCACAATATCGAATACCCCCTCAATGTCTAGAAATATGCTGTGCTAGAGTTGTCTATGAAGCCTCCTTACAGTTGGTAAGCGCAACTAAACAAGTGTATGTACTATCAGTACATACACTTAACTAGACACACATACACTTGACTTAACATATCATCCATACTCACCAGTAAATGAGTCTTTTCCATAATTTTGAAAAGACACGAAAGCAGCGAGATAGGCCTGAATCCATGGCTTCCCTGCTTGGGGATGAGGATCACCATAGCGTGCGTCCAATCTTCTGGGAATGTTCCCTCATCAAAAAGACGATTGTATATCTAAGAGCATGGTGAGATATTCAAGAGGCAAACATTTGACAATTGCATAATCAATCTGATCAAGATCTGGCGCTGAGCTTTTGGCTGTATCAATAGTTTGTTTGAGCTCCGCCATCGTAAGTGGAGTATCTATATAGTCTCGCTACATATTTGGTGTATTGCGCTTGAGTCTCCGATCGCCATGGCAGCAAGAAAAGGCGAATTCTTGATACTATAAAAAGGCGAGCAAATCTTGTCCTGACTGCCGCTTGAGCGGCCTCATTCGAAATATGTGAAGTGGCATACCGTCGGCTCTTGAATATCCTGACTATGTTTCACAGCTGAGATGTGGGCGTCTTTCTATTGAAACAGAATTCACGTCACTTGTTCTTTTTGATTCTTTTCAGTATTCTTCTGCAATCTGCTGCCGTTCATTTGTAAAGCAAAATAATTCTCCGAACCAGATTGTAGATTAAAACGCTTTATAGCCTCTCTGCATGCGTCCACGACTGCTTGACTTTCCTCCACATATTACCAAAGTAGAGGAATGCGCTTATCCATGATTTCTTGATCTTGGTATGTGCGAATCTGGAAACAAAGAGTGTAAAGTCTCGGTGATATTAAGTGCTAGACATTTATCTAGAGCGCTACTCTTGGAACTCAGAAAGGCAAGGCCATTTTCCGCTGATAACTTATAACTAAAGACTCTCGTTTGCTGCGTATTAAGTTTGATTTTATATTTAAACTGCAATTTCGACCTGATATACGAAAAACTACAGAAAAATAGTTGCTAGACAATGTATCCGATGTCATATTGCAGTTAACAAGGGGAAATACTTATGTAGTGACGAACTAGATCGATAACTAATATGACATTTCCCGGAGGTAATAAAAGTGTTGGTTTGCCATCATTGCAAATTATCAGACCGTGATAATCCTCGATTAAATTTGAGAAGCTTTTACCCGTCGAATCTGAACGTGCATCCCCAGACAGTGGAATGAGCGTTAAAATCGCCTCACAATTTATGCACTTCGGAGGAAGGTTCTGTCTTTCACAGATTCAACACTCTCCTCGTGTGGATTCCCGCCACACAGTCTGCATCAGAGGCGATCCTTGCAATATTTTCCATCTTAATCCAATTATGGCCAATCCTGTAGCACGAAAAATATGATTTAACCCTTGGAACGAAGGGAGATACAATGTGAGAGTCAAAGTAAAGAGTGACCTGCCTTGGAAAGATTTGCCCGACAAATTTGACGCAGATTATAATTGATAGTGTATATTCAACTTTACCATCTCTTATTATACGTTTATTTAGCCTTTTGATACGATCTTGTTTGAAGAGCGAAGATCTGATCTGAGCTCCTGTTCGTAACAGAAAGACTGGCACGCCTCCAATAATAGCAGTGTGAATGATTTGGTGAATCAGAATAAATGCCACAAATTTATTGAATGTTGGATTTTCAACTAAAGCATTCGCGCAAACGAATGCTTTACGCATCTCGACGGCGATTTTTTTCCATCTGATTTTCTTTATAAAACATATGTTGGTATGAATAATTTTAGAGATTTGTCTTTTTATCAGGATCTCGTAGACTGTTTCACTCTCGGAATTCGTCTGCACGTGCACGACGAAAGGCGCAAAATCCGATTTGTCATACCTGTTATTCACGTTCTCATTCATAACCTGAATACTATTGTGTTGATCGCTCTCGTTCGTCATTATTGAATTGCCAGCATCAATTCTGGGTTTTGGATTTTTTGCTCGGTGGCTTAATTCCACTATTGATGTCTATGTGTCTTTTAAAGGCCCTTACATCGATCATAACATTCGTAGAAATATGTATATTTGTCGATGAGGTACCGTTGTTACTGATTCCTATCTGTGTGGGATTCGCCGAAAAGCGGGAGATTTATCAAGAGATTAGAGGCATAGAAGTTTTTAACGAGCCCGATTTACCATTGGACTTGGCCTTTTCCTCTTACACAAATAGCTCGAATTCTTAAAGCGAAATCCCGTTCGCATTCAGAGAGTCCGATGAGGGAAGGAGCGGTCCAGCCACCTTTCACAGAGTGGTTCACTCATTAGTTGCCTGGATTCTTTACACGTTTCATCGAAAAATTGTCACAATCATTAACTAGCGATAGCCAATGAGTGCCGCGTTTTCTTCCAGGATAGTCCTGTCATTGGCTGTTAGTAGTTAGTTAACAATAGCGACAATCATAAAATATTTAGAGAATCCTGCTACATATCACGAAAAAGAGGAAACGTAAGTGACGTGCGCCTTGGCAAGTAATAGGGAAAGAAAAGAAGGAATAAATATGGTACGGCGAGGAACTACCTTTGCTTTAAAAAGAGCGGATTTTAAATATGATGCAACGGATACACTCAGCACTCAGAGAATGTCCGTCCCTTGCGAGATCACGCACGCGATTCCCAATATAACCCATGGTGAAAGGGATAACATAGTGTGCTCAGTTTGCAAGTATCTCTCTAAATCTCTGCCATCTTTTTCTATAGATATGGCGAAAAAAGGCTACCAACTGTGAAATGCGAAACATGGGGCGATATTCAATCTGTTTTTATCTTAAAACTATCTTAAATAACATCTTAAGATACTAATACAGTCCTCGGATTGACTTATGACATCTTACAAGGGCAAGTCAATAAGTTTTTAGAAAAACATAGTAAAACACATTTTTCTTGATCGATTCATTTTTATTTCTCAACATAATCTCCTTTCAGCTCGATACAGCTTGACAACGATTCTCCAACTTTTTCAAGCCATCCGAATAATATGATTTGTCCAATCCTTCAAAATAAGCCTCTGTTTCAGCGATGAGCTGCTCTCTTTCCTCCAAACCATTTCTTCAGGTTTGGAAATAGGAAATAGTCGCAGGGGGCTGGCGAATATGCTGGATGGGAAAGCAATTCGGAATTGGCCATCGGTGCCAGATGTGAACCCAAGGATTATCTTGGAAGAGCACTTTCTTCTTCGCCAAATGGAGACGTTTTTTCTTTAAAAATATCGTTGAAACGGTCCAATAAGGCTACGCCATTGATCGTTTGCTTCGACGGAAGGTAATCGATATGAATTAATAGCGCGTGCATCCCAAAAATCTGTGACTTTTCCGGCCGAGTTTACGATCTTCGCCTTCTTCGGAGCTGGTCTTCGGAGCTGGCAAAACAATCGACTTCACCCGGTGAAGTCCATTGTTTTGATTGTTCCTTCGTCTCGGGTGTGAAGTAATGGATCCATGTTTCGTCTACAGTAATAAATCGACGCAGAAATTCATCTGGATTACATTGAAACATCTTTAAATATTGTTTTGAAATTGTCACACGGTCGCGCTTATGGTCCACAGTGAACAAACGCGGCACTCATCTTGCCGATAGCTTTTTCATTCATACTCAATTCGTACAAAATTGAAATCACTGTGCCATGTGATATGCCTGTGATCTCAATAAGTTCGCACATTTTCACTCGTCAATCAATCAAAATAACATCGTGGACTTTTTCGATAATTTCTGGCGTAATAATCTCAATTGGAGGTGCATCACATGTGGATGTACGACCACAAGTCATTCACCCAATTGTATACAGTCGCAAACGTTGGTGCTATGAACATTATCTAACTTAGCTTTGATTTCTTTCGGCGTTAAACTTTTCATATGTAGATGTTTAATCATTGCACGAAACTCATTTTTTTCCATTTTGCAAAAAATATAAAGATTGTTCGCTTTAATCGTCTACAGAAATGAAATCACGCGATGAATTCCGCTCAAAATTTGACAGTAATCAGCTGAGAGATGCTACTTGTCAAAAAGTAATGTGACATGACACTGCGAGTGCTCTCTGACAGATTTTCTAAGAACTTATTAACTTGTCCTCGTAATACCTTGATCAAAAAGTTTTCGAAATTCATTCAGAAAATTTAAAATACAAATTTTATTCATGAAAAGTGATATTGTCCCCTTCAAAGTATTCTCCATCGACTTCAGCGCACTTATGCCAGCGCTTGATCCAGCTCTCGAAACATTTCTGGAACTCTACTATCGGTATAGCCATCAGAATCGTCTTCGATTTTTCCATTACCTCCTTTCGGTTGTTAAAACACGTTCCTCGTAATGGTTTTTTGACTCGATCAAACAGAAAAAAATCGCAGGGAGTCAAATCAGGTGAATTCGATGGCTGTTGGATGGTATTCGTTTCGTTCTTGGTCAAAAATTCACTCGTTGTTGCAAATTCAACTCCATTTTTAAAACTAACTGTAAAAAATCGAAAATACGTGCAGAGGTAGATGTACTCAAGACGGCGTAACTTTTACAAATGTCAAGCTATGATGATAAAATTTGGTAGGAATGTCAATGATAGATGTGGCAATCTAACCAAAAAAACAGGACTCAAATCAGCTGACTCAGAGTATCACCTGGTGATAATTCCGGAAACTTTTTGATCAATGTGGTATTGTACTTAAGACAATCTTAAATGCAAGATTATGAATTCCGGCCTGTTTCGCGTTGTGAAACTGAATCTTTCTTTGTTTAACACACTTTATATCTCTTTTTATGGAAAGAGAACGTACTTTATGTTTCTCTTTCTATAGAAAGAGAAATATAAAGTGTGTTAAACATGTAGTCTATTTTTCTGCATTAGACTGCACTAGCACTCTCTTTCTCACTTTCAACAAATATCAACTCCAAACATATACCTATCTCACTTCAATTCCAAAAGTGTACACTAGTTTAGTCACAGAAAACAGATCTAAGGAAAGATTCAGTATCAATTTCATGATGCGAAACAGGCCGGTATTCAATAGTTAATTCTTACATTTGTTATGATCTAAATAGATCATACCCAAAATCTATCATACGTTTACAGATTTTCTGACCCGCAATTAAAGCATCACAAATCAAGTCACCTATTTTTGATTTAAAAACTATTGACATACTTTACTTAAAAATGCAATCACGTATTAATTCGGTAATTTGTAAATATAAAAACGTAAGCCTTGAGCATCTCAGGAGTCGTTCCAAAAAGTCAAGAAGACGTCATGACTACTGTGAAAATATCCGTTATTGCGAGCGCTACTGCGAGATGTCGTAAGATTGTAACACATCGAATACTCGTAAGTGACAATAAAACTTACTTACATCACGAACGCTGACCCTATATTAATTGAAGGACCTCGAACCCCTAAAACGACATTGTCACGTCCAACCTGTTTCCGCCACGCCCACGTCATACCTTGACGGTACAACTGACCCGTAAATTCTATAAACGATGTGGCACTCTTGCATCCTGAGTGATACAACACTTAAGAATGTCTTAAGTACCATCTTAGTATGTCGTAATTTAATTCGAGGACTGCATTAATATTAACATCTTAAGACATTATATTTAAGACAGTTTTAAAATAAAAACGGACTATGAATACCGTCCTATGTTTCGCGTTTCACAGTTAATAACTTTTATCTCTTTCGCGACCATACAAAGAGTCGGTAGAGATTTAGAGAAAGATGCTTGCAAACTAGCATGTTATTTCTTCCACCATGGTACAACCCATTCAAAGCAATTTGTCCAGGAATATCGAAATACTAGAGAGACTGACGATAGCGCTTGAACTTACGGAGCGTTGTAGCGCCTTCAATTTAAATTTCGCTCAATTACATGATTTTTATATTAATTATAACTATATGGATGATTCACAAACCTTTTTAATGATACTTCATAATTCTTCATACGAAATACAAATGATAATACCGCATAAGAACGTTGTTTAATTTATCTCCAGTTAATTTTTTCGGCTACATAGTGTAAAAATGATTAATTATGATTAACTGAACGAGTCTCAAACTTTTTTAATTGCACTTCAAAACTCTTCATACGAAATACAAATGTTTTGGAATAATAATTCTTTCAACCGATGTAATTGTTCAATCAAGTATATATGAATGATTTAAAGCCGAGTGATGCACTAAGACGAAACAAGACGATATTTTTAAAAATATTGTCTTGTCTCGCAAAAATATTGAAGAATTAATTTTCGATCTCATTATTTTCAAAAATATCGATTTTTTTTTTAAATGTTTAAATCAAAAAAATTTTTTAAATCTGATTAGCTGTGTTCAGTTTTGCAGCCATTTTATGATTATTGTCTACTGAGATAGAATCATACCTCTAGATCTAAAAGTATAATTCAATCAGTTCAAAGAAAATAGCTTTCAACAGTTGCAAAATAAATAATTCTGCTGAACGCAATTAATCGGAAGAAGGCAGCGTGTATAGTGGATTAGCGATGCGCATAACATAGATAGGTCAATATTACCAACAAAGATATCGATGACTAATATAAAAGGGGGAAAACAATCTGAGTGTTCATTCTCTGTCTAACAGAAGAAAGTGAGGGGAACGTTAGTAGAGACATAGACATAGGGTTAGCTTGGATCTGCAATAGGTTTTTAAGCATAAGAAATGGACGAATCACAAATCGCTTATTCTTTTCACATTCGATTGCAATTTCTTATGGCTTAAAGTTTAAAACACCTATTATATTACTTAATACATCTATATAATATGTATATCTATTTTCTAAAAATATATTTATTCATTTGATATTCGATATTTTCGATATTCTTGAGCTGAAGAATATTGATCTTGAAAAACAATATTGTCTCGAAATTTATTAAATCAATATTGGATATTATTTTGATTTCAAGGCAAGACGAGATAAGAATCTTGAAGTTTCGAATATTGCATGCATCACTAAAGGCAAGAATTTGTGTTTCTGAAGTAGACAAATACCTATAAAACACAGTGAATACTTAAAACGCACATGTGGCCATAGAGCATGGAAAATGCAATCACACATGGATGCTTGTATCATAGGCTGGTATTCATAGTAATAGTAGATTCTTATATTTAAGGTTGTCTTAAGTTTTAAAATGTCATATAATAAGTCAATCAGAGGGCCGTATTAGCATTTTAAAACATTACTTAAGACAATCTTGAAATAAGAATGGACTATGAATACCGCCCATGATTTCTCATGGCTGTGAGTAGATTTCCTAACCTGAATAATCAACATTAACGATTAATATTTCGATCACTTAGAGCAGAGCATTATTTTTTTTTATCAAATTTTTATTTTTACGCCTAATTGAGTATATTTTTATTGAAATTTGGGGCGAACGGGGTATTCTTAACATTTATCGCAAGCCGTATTATAAGTTTGATCACGCGGTCGCGGAGGAGTGTACATAGGAACAAGTGTACATAGATCTTAGCATATGCATATATACACATATGCCAAAAATACTATCGATATTTATTTATTGATAAAAAATAACCGAAAAAATATCACAGGGTGAATGAAAAATAATGATAAATCTTTCGCATAGGGACAAAATGGATTAAACTAAAAAGAAAAGTCCTCTACCATTTTATAATTTCCGCAATAGTTAACGAATTATTAACTTATAAAAATAGCCAATTCGTCCAGCCTACTGTCAAATGCACGATAGGATAGAACTGTCCAGCACGGCGAGATGCGCGTTCGCCGATGTCTAGCGATGGCAATTGCCGTTTATAAACGTGGAAGAGATGGCGTTGCAATATGTTAGATAAGCACAAATGTATGAGACAGAATGATAATGTAAAAAATGAATTAAAGATGTCACTATTACTGACTTTTTAAATTTGGAATTAAAAAAATCTGTAATATCGACATCGATTAAGTTCGGCCGTCACCCCAGTATCTTCTTAATGACTTTAATATTAAATTAAAATCATGTTGAATTGAATGAACACTTCCTTGTTAAATCAATATTGAATTTACTTCTATAAAATATTTATAAGTTGAATATTTATAAGTTGACAAAACTATATTATAATAAAATAACAAGAACTCAATCAAGTTGTTGATAGTTCTGAAATAAATTCAACTTTAATTTCGATCTAATGTAATTGTTGGCATTTTAAGAACGGATTTTAGACACTGAGATAATCCGCGAAATACATAGTTTCCGTACAAATACTTGTTTATTGGAACAAGGATATAACATATCCCAGATATGTTGTCGTTATTTTGACGTCGATAGTCATTTTAAATTATTGACGTCATGTGACCTAAGATATAATAATGACGTCATCTTTTTAACCAATTATGACGACATTTGTTTATGACATCTTTATAATATCATACTTAATGATGTTGAATAAATGACCAATTGTCGACGTACTAATAACATTATTAGTGATCAATTAATAACGTCATACATTTATTCGATTAACACGAAGATAATGATGTATTTTTGATGTCAGTTTATGACGTTGTGTGAATGATAAGAAATATAAGAATCACGTCATTTTTACGATTACATGTTTAAACATCAAGGAGCTTATTATAATTCTTAAAATAAAATGAAAATTACGAAAATATGAATTTACTAAAATATTTATAACTTCAACTAGCAAATTTGATCATTTTTGTAATTTTCACTTTTCTCAGGAACCGTATAGATTCGTTATAAGAATAACTCTTATTAGTTATTTATATTAATGTTGTTATTATATTAATGTTGTCAAATGGACGACTACTACTTGGGATTTGTTTCATTAATACTATTAAATTAACAAAATTATTTCCAATTAAACTGATGCTATTGATTCAACATTTTTTTCTCAATGAATGTATCTTATTATAAAATAAGAGAAACTTTATCATTACTTTTACTATCATATTTTTTTGTATATGATTAAAATGCATTTACTGGCATTTAATTTAACGATGATAATTTAAATGCTTATATGAATACAAATTAATGCGCCTATGACATTCAAGGTTCTTTTTATAGTCCATCGATTGTGATGAAATGCATTTGACTCTAACATTGTTGTTGGAATTTCAGAATTCTTGATGTACATTATTTTCGAATCTTTTTGTGATTTTGCGTTATCTGAGATAATTAAATTTTAGATTAGCTGTAAGTTAATTCAAATTTTTAAATTATACATCATTTGCAATTCATTGAAATGTTTTCTCCCTATAGAATTTAAGAAATTTAACTATTACTAATGTTCAGATTTTAATTCAGAATTTAGTTCAGAATTTAATTGTAATTTAAAATATATTAATGCTTGAATTTTCTATTTGAATAAAATCTATGTAAAATTTAATAAACAGTAAATATACGTTATTCCCTACTCATTTATTAATTATTATTAATAAATTATTGTTGTTGTTGAGCTTATAAATTATGTAAATTGTCTATTATTGTTTGTACTCTTCAAAATTTTAAAAATGTTTAATTCAAGATTTATAAAGAATTATTCGAGAATTATTTCGAGATTTTTATTAAAAAGAAAAGAAAATTTGCATTAGTTTGGATAGTAGAAAGGCAATGCCTAAGATATTCGATATCGAAAGATATGAAAACTTATAGAAATTTTACAAATATATATGGAAATTTTTTTACAATAGTTTTATAGTATGTACAAATGAAAAAAAAAGTTTAATCGAATGTTGCATTTTCTTGTTTTCTTACAACGAAAATGTAGTCTTTTCTTTTATCTTTGGCTTTTCGTTTGGTGTTTCATTTAATCGCTTTGATAAATATAATAGCTATCACGTGAATCATACACTACCTTTACAAAAAAAAGAGATAAAGTAGAGTACGGTGAAAACGAAAGACAAACGTTACCTTACCAATTGTACAATTGATGACTTTTATACAATGTATATATGCACGAACACACGCGCATGTAATCATCAATGCGTTTAGCAGAGAAAGCAGCTTTCCAACTGTTGTAAAATTCTTCAATACGATTGATTCTTACTTTTGGTTTCTTCCAAATCTGACGTATAAACCAATCATATTCATAATCTGAACGCAGATGACGATGAATAAAACCCTTAGAACATATATAAATGAAAGAGCAATTGAGTGCTTGAAGACAACATCTATGAGAAAAAAAACTATAAAATCCCAATTGAATTATGCGTACGTACCCATTTTCCTCCATTCTATTTCGTTTCACTGTCAATGTACGAGAAACACTAAAACAACTGTACAACTAATTTAGAAGGAAATTTAGAAATTTAGAAAGAAATTTAGAGGAAATAGGCACAACAGAGAAGCTGTCAGCATCAGGACAAAAATTTGGTAGCAGGACAAAAGTCTATCAATATGGAGAAGACTCAGTTCGAATCCTGAAGAGCCCTCATATTTTTCTCGTGTTGTTATTTCTTATAGCTTCAGAAGTGGGAAATAGGATTGATGTGCTTGCTATCTCTCAGGGGAAGAGGACTAGGATTTTAAAAGATAAATGTTTTAGAGCTAACTGCCCTAGGAATCGAGCAGGAGGCAAATATGCTCGGAATGATTCGGTAAAAGAGGGATTCATAAAATTAGAACTCATAATTAGAACGGACAGAATTTGTAAATTGCTCAGGCAATTGATCAATGGATGCCTTGATGGAAGAACATGAATTGAAGATGGTTGCTCAGTAGACGGTGAGGTATGACGTGAAGATTTTGAAAGAAAATTGTTACCCGAATATGATAGGAAAATGCCATGGAAACATTTCAGGTCATATGCGTTGTCAGGCTGGTTGACCTTATAAGGACTTTGTTCCAATATTGCGTTCAGGATTGAATATCTGGGACGGATATAATTTCAGGTTGGCCGAACTGTAAGAAATTTAGAAAATAGGCACAACAGAGAAGCTATCAGCGTCAGCGCTATGCAGCTAGTAGCAGGACGGAAGTTTATAATGTGAAAGAGATTAGGGCTCGGTTCGAATCCCGGAGCGTCCTGATTTCTCGTAGTATCGCTTATTTCTTAACTCACGGTACGCATACGCATTGTGGACATTTGGGACTCTCTAGCTTTCTCTTTCGCACAGATGTTGGTTCGATACATGTGCGTCGTAGACATTCTTCTTCCATTTATATGTATGTTCTAAAACAAAATTGTACAGTAACATTTCAAAATAGTTAACCTGTCATGGACATAATTATAACTGATCATTTTCTCGAATTCTTAAACAATTAATATGATCATTCTTTAACACATGAGACATTATTTCCTCATAAAAAATTCTCGGAAATAATTTTATTACTCTCTTTATTTTTCAATAGAACTCTTAAGTATAATTTTATTTCTTCCATTATCTTTCAAAAATTATTTTATATTTGTGATACTTTTTTAATGAATCTAGATTCACGCGAATAGTGTAAACTTTATTTGCGAATTGTATTAAAAAGAGCAACAAATAATGAAGTTGTTAACTACCCATATTAAAAATATTAAGACTCACTATTTTAATAGTATCATATCATTAATCAAAGATCAAAACTAGATAAAACTTAAGTTTTTCTTTCTTTTCAAATGCTGAAATAAAAAAAAGAATTAATTAAATTACGATTAAATTGATATGTATATTCCAGAAAATAATATTTCTTAATATATCGTATATAGATTTTAATATTAAAATATATATATATATA
>NW_017259186.1:461881-468447 GCF_001594045.1 Atta colombica
TAAGTATATGTGTTACGAAATATGTGAAACAATATAGCTTGAAATGTTTCCCTCTTTATAGAACTACATAATATAGATAAAGGGAAAAAATTGAAGATGTATTCTCGTTAATATTTTGTCAAAAAGTTGAAGGGAAGATCAATATTAGGAGAGTTCCTCATGATTATAGGATTTGATAAAGTTATAAGGCTGTGGGAAGTTAAGCGACATTGGTCTAGTTTCCTCAATTCGCCAAAGTCCTCAATTCACTTTGTACATTGTATTGTTTCCATTGAAAGTAAAATTCCACCTTGTGAATCAAAGCAAAAAAAAAATGAGCGTAGTCAAATACATTTCTATCGACTTAAATTTTGGTTCTATCGTATTAAGTGCGAATTAATGCTTTTGTGGGAAAATTGAATCACTGACAAACAGGAATTAGATTCACAAGTGCGAGCACGGACGCATATATGTGATAGTAGATTCATGGTTGTGTGAAAAGTTCGTAGGTCACTGCATCCTTTGCACCCTTTACATAGCTTTCCTTTCTTTTTCCGCTACCTTTTGTCTCTTTCGCTATCTTTTTTCAATTTCACGTATTCTTTTCGTCCTTTCCATTTTTTCTATTTCTTTTTCGCTTTTCGAGCAATGGCGTACGTGAAGGTATTTTTATAGACAGTATCATACGGAGTATCTCCCATTAATTTTAAATGCTTTTATGTAGCATTTTATATATTGAAGATTATCTACCTGTTAAATTTTTGTTAGATATTGAGAAAATTTTTTCTGATGTATTCTTAATTGAATAGAGCTTTTTCTGAAGGATTAAACTAAACTCATTTTTTATGGAAAATTTTAAATCTTTATGTTTAAAAAAAATCATCATTTGTCATATAATTTATAAAGAAATGGCATGTTTTTTTCGCATATTTTATTCGAAATTCTAAATTTTTGTTAGTTACATTCGAATGATATTTGAATACATAGTTTATATATCTAATATCGTTTTTTATGATCAATATTAGTCTTCATGTGCTAAATTGAGAGATTATTTTCATACAAGACAGAAGCCGTTTATAACAATAATATGCGTTAATTAATTAGTGAGAGTAAGAAGTTTTATCACTTAAACTTATAAAGCCACCATCATAGTCTGCATACGACTTATTAATAAGAATCATTGCCTTATTTGATATAAATGGCGACTAGGTTTTACTACCTGCAGCAAGTACGTTACTGATTAGAAAACAACAATAGCATGATGATAAGGTGCGATAATAACAAATTCTTTCTATTATATAACATTATGATACATCAATATCTGTCATATGATATTTCTTTGTTAGTTCAAATTGATAACAATATATCCTCAATTAAGATATATCCTCAATAGATATATCCTCAATTAAGGATTGTAGAGGACATCATATTATAAAGATATTTCGAATAATTAATTAATTACTATGGTATTAAGAGAGTCAATTACACACTTGCATACTAAAACTAAAAGAAAAATTTTATGGTTAATGTTACAAACATTAAATTTGAAAAAGATAATCAACCTCGATAGGACGCGTCAAGACTTATGAAGAAGTAGCGAATGCTGATTTCGCCTATGCATTCTCCTGTGACTGTCGTCCGTCGTGCTTCTCTCCCTTTGCCCCTTGCTAAGCGCGTTATCGTGGCAAATTGCACGCGCGAGTCAGGTTGCGCCGACCACGCCGACAACCTCCACGTGCTGCCGAGCAACACTCAGCCGCCCCAAATTGTAGGTCGCCGCCGTCGGTTCGCGAAGAACGGAAGGCGGTGGCGAAGCGGGGATAGGTGGTGCGGATGAGACGAGTAAGCGATAGTGCGACGACGGTCGAGGGGAGGATTGGAATGGTTGATGCGAAGAGGAGAGGTGGGGAACGGATTGCGCGCTCGTGCGTATGCGCCTTGCCTGTGATCGGTGCGGCCGAGGAGGTAAACATTGTACAGTACGATTGGCCGGTCCCGAGGCGGCGGGTCTTTTGCTTTTTCGTCTTGACCCATCTCTTATGGGAAGAAGAGGAAAGGAGCGACTTCTTTTCTTTCTTTCCGAGTTTATGCGATCTCTCGTGCGAGTTTCTCCATTTCTTCTTTGAAGATCATTGGATCCAAATCAGAATTTTACGAATCACTCGCCATTATCGTTGCCACAAACCTTCCTCTGGATATCGCCGAAACGAAAGATAATAACCAGTGTTCAGATTTTGGATTACACTAGGATGTAACGTGACAGATTACACTCTAGGTTGCAGGTGGGTGCTACTCTTCCATTTGGATACTTAGCCTGTTTTTTCTTTTATTTATCTCTTTTATTTATCTACTTTCTTTATTACTTATTTAAAAATGCAAGTTCTATTAGCGAAAACTAATGTTTTTGGACTTTTTAGATTATTTCCTTGTGTTCTCGAATCCGCGTATTTATTTTTCACGTAACTTTATGAGTTCTCGCGACTAATGTTTTTTTATTTTTAAATCCTTATCTGTAGATATTTAAACTTGCCACTTTTGAGCTTCTAGATTTTTTAAGTGTTATAAGAAAATAGGTAAAGGTGTTTTTCATGACATCCTATACAGTATAAAATATTCATGCGAATCGGTGTTTGAAATATTTTAATAAAATATTTTAGAAATATTTTATAAAAAATTGTAAATCATTTTAAAATATTGCATTAAAATATTTGCATAAATATTGTAAAAATATTATAAGAAAAAGAATATTTCAAAAATTCTGATTTCCTTCGGACATAGTTATATTTCAAAATTTTATAAAAAATTTTTGAAATGTTTCAAAATTGTAATGAAATATATTAGAAATTTCTAAAATATTTCATGCTATGAAATCGTATTTAAAATAAAAAAATTATCATTTTCATTTTGAATACTAAGCGTAGAAAACAAGAAGCATAAGGAGGAACTGTCATTAATTGTCCAAACTAGAGAATCGCGCGTCTTCAGTTGCTGATAGATCTTGTTTCGTTTTCTTTTTTGCATGCAAAAATCGATAACGGACATATTTTTTTTACTGAAATACATAGTTATCAATATGAATATATCATTTCTTTAAAATTCTAATTTATCTCAAACTAATCTAATCTAATTTAACAAAATCTAATTTATGTCAAACATTTATCAAACTATTAAAAGTTTTTTATTCTTAAAATATTCTTAGAATAAGTATAATATTAAACTAAACTCATTCTTAATAAAATCATTTTTTTATATGCATATATGATATATGTGTAAATAGATTATTTGTATAATAATCTTTATTTTTATTATATTTTTATTATTTATTACTTTTATAATCGTGTGTATAATATCCAATTGCTAATTATTAATTCGCTGGCATCATATTAATTTGATTTTAAATTTTTTAATATTTTTTATGGTTTATATTATAATAATTAAAATGTATTATTGCGAAAATCTGCAAAATTAGTGGAAATTAAAATGTATTAAATAAAATTCAAATGAAAAATAAGAAAATAAAATTAATAGTAAATACTGATAATAAATTAATAATAAATTAAAATTCGCAGTGAACTCGTTAAATTTCTCCAAATAAATATAGTGTTAATTAATCGAAAAATTACACTTAATTAGCCTTACATAGTTAAAACAATTTGTATAAAATACAATTAGAAATTACCACGAGAATATTCGAATCACGAAGAGGAAGAGTAGCACAGTTTCATAAAATTCGGCACGAAAATGTCTTCCAGACGTGAGTAGCGAGATGACGGTTTGACTGTAGGATGAAATTTCCCCTTAGTATGGGGGATGTTTCCATGGATCAATACAATTTTTGCGTATCCCTTTCATGTGTTGTGATATTCGTCATATGATCAGCCGATCAGTACGAGCTCCATCAAGAAAATAAACGGCTATAGAAAAGGATATAGGAAGGGAATACGAGAATGATGACAGAGATGAGAGAGAGAATAGGAGAAAAAGAAGGAAAAACGAAAGAAAGAGCGCATCATACGCGATTATCGCCGGACGTGTGCCGCTACGTGCTCTTCTTATGATGTAACTCTCAACGTCCTTACTTACTACGCGTCGAGTTGGACGAGGTCGGTGATCGCTATAAAAAAATGCGACTCGTACACGTGGAGGCGGCCGCGCGGGTTTCGGTACGGTATGCGAAGACGAGTAGAGACGGTAGCAATGGCAATACCGATGGGGGGTAAGCGGGCTGCGCGCGATACGCTTGCAACGTGGCCGCCGACCACGCCCGCGGCCTCCTTGGCCATTGTCGGATGATAGCATCATGCGCATGCAGGTGCTTATGTTAGCGCTGTGCATGCAATTCGAGGATTTGTTTATAATTCAGAAAATAAGAATATTCTAAGAGAATTCTCTTTTTCCGCTCTTTTGTTCACGAATATTATATACTTTTATTTGAAATATTCAAATAAACTTGCAAAAGACTTTATACCTGCTGTTGCAGTATTTTGGATCCATTTCCTAGTGTAGATAAAAATTTCACGAATAAACGGCAAAACCAAAACTTATAAACTTTTGGAGAAATATTAAAACAGTGAACATATAAACATAGTTCCAGTATAATATACAGGATATCCGGTAAGTTTCGACAAAACGCTCGTGTATAGATAAAACTTTAATACCGTATTTTCTCATATTGATAAAAATAGTTGCCAATAAAAAAAAATGCGGTACTAAAAAGTTAATGATAAAAAATTCTGAAAAAATTCTGAATTTTATGAGAAAAAAGTAAACAATTTTTGTCTCTCGCTATTTTTCTGTAAAGTATTTGAATACAAAATTGAAAATCAATATTCAGCGATTTGTAGTAATTAATATCTTGTTAACTGTTGCAAAAATTGCAAAATGATAAAGAACTTTTCGAGTCAGTTTAGTCCGTTCTATCTATACGAGCATTTTGTCAAAACTTACCGGACATCCTATATATAATCGGATTCGCAATTTTATTACGTTTTATTTAGAGATGAAAAAACAGATAGGATAAAACAGAGAATATGGAATAGCATTTTTTAAATTAACGTTGCTTTGATATAAATGCATATGGAGACTTTAAATTTACAGAACTCTTGAGGAATACATTAGTTACAAAATCCAATAAATGAAAGTCGCCTTTCAAAATTTAAATTTAACGTCAATATTAACAAAAAAGTAAAAAATGTGAAAATGGAGGAGGGGGGAGTCTAAAAAATGGGATGTAATATGAAATATCGATAATAATATCGAAATTTAGATAATAGTAGAGGAAAGGCACTTATTATTAGATACTGTGTTTGGGTCAGAAATATATGGGCGGAATTAAAAAATAATAGGTCATTGAAAGGAATTTAATAAGCTTTAAGATAATGTTATGTAAAATTTAATTCAAATTCTATTTTTTTTAATTAAAGAAATGTAAAAAGTGAGCAAATTGCAAAATAAAAAAATTATGCTCTTAATATGAGATGAAAAATTGATAATAAAACGCAAAGTACATCAATATTGCAATTAAAAAACTTTATTTAATATTTCTAAAATACAAACAGACACAGCCAGCATAAAATAAGCATGTGATGCATTATATCTAGTACTCGTCTTCAATAGTTAGAACCAAGCATCATAGAAATGAGCACTCGATGTTCATTCCGAGTGTCTTTTATTATTGTATAATAACATTTATACTTTAGTAACGATTTCACTGACATAGGAACATAGGTTAAATTATTTCATATTAAAAATATCTTTATCCTATATTACGATTTCCACGCATTATGGTTTTACGATCATCAAATCTAACTTCTATAATTAAGCAATTCAACATATTCCGTATTTTTCTATTAGTATAATCTTACTCTATCTTACTCTATCATTACATGAAGAATTTATTGCCAAATATTTATTTATTAAATAATAAACAAGGTTTAAATGCTCATTTATAAAATTTGAAAATATCAAAATTCTAAAATCTTTTTTTAAAACAACTGCACACTAAATATAGTTAATTTATAAGAAAAAAATATAGTTAATTTTAATTAATATTTAATTGAATCCTGCCAACTAAATATTAATTAAAGATATATTTATTTGATGATTAATGAATTTTCCATTAAATAATTTTTAGTCCAAGAGCAATAAATGATGGAACCAGTAGATAACGTTTATTAGTTTAGCGGAAACATTTCTATCTCATATTAGGTACCTATCTCATAATAAGGGAGCTTTTCTCTAATAAATAATATAGACCTGCAACCGAATTACACATTTCGATTGATTTTGCTTATTTATATTTTGCTTATATTATATATAAGATATTTTTATTTTGCTTATCGTCATCCCCTTTTTGTTTCATAGCATTCATACCATGCGCGGAAATATGAAACGTTCGAATTTAGGGATGATATTAACTATAATTCATAGAGGGCATTACGGCTTTAGGACTTTGAAATATATTGCCTCATTCATTGTTTATAAACAACATTCACTGTTTATAAATTTTTATAATTATAATTATAATTACAATTATTTACAAGGTTGGCAAATAATTGGCATGTTACTATTATAACGCCGTTTTTTGT
>NW_017259186.1:468513-468826 GCF_001594045.1 Atta colombica
AATTTCTAACATAATAATAATAATAACAATAATAATAATAATAATAATAATAATAATAATTTGTAAACAGAGAATGTGAGGCAATATTTTTCAAAATTCTATAGTGCCCTGTATGAGTTCCTGTATAGCATGTAATATCGCAGCAATATTGCAAAATATCAGAAATATTACATATTACAGGGTAATATCATAGAAATATTACTGATATATTACATGTCGATAAATAACATTAAAATAATATTCACAATAATATTTTTATGATATGTCATAATAATAATATTGCTACAATCACAATAACATTGTGATATAACAT
>NW_017259186.1:468945-500929 GCF_001594045.1 Atta colombica
TATATTATAGATTTTTAGTACTAGTAGTCAACTGGCTGTAATATATGAACATGGCATGAATGGTGGCGATTCATTATTCTATCATAAACATATATTCTTACATTGTTGATTTTTATAAATAAAATGCCTACTGCTTTAATGATTATTGATGAAGTTGTGAATAAAATAACGAGTCTAATTTTTACTAATTCTTCATGTAGTTATAACTTGGAAAGCAGAGAAAGAAATTTTATAATTTAATTCTATGTAAATGTGTTAGTAAATTTATAGTGAAATTATAGTAAATAAATGTTATTCTAATTGAAGATAATTAATTAAAAGTAATCAAAATTTAATACTCGTAATAGTAATAATATAAGAATTAAATATAATAATAATATAAGTAAATAGTAATGTTGAAGATTATTATTATTTCCTAATTAAGGGGATGCTAGAGTGCTATTCTGTAACTGTTTTACACGCCTACCTACAGTTGTCGGTATCATTGCGCAGCTTTTTCATCATACAAAATATCTGCGTAATGACACCGACAATTGTCGGTAGGTGTATAAAATAGTTACAGAATAGCACCCCTGGAGTAATAGCCAAACTTAATCGATGTCGATATTATAGATTCTTTTAATTCTAAATTAAAAAAGTCGATAACAGTGACATTTTTATTTATTTCTTACATTAACATCTATCAAACGCACACAACTATCTTTATCTAAAATGTTGCAACATCATCTCTTGCAAGATCGAACACCTACTGCTAGTTAAAATTACTGTTTTGTTTACCATTCCGAGTCTTCGCTCAGCAATCGTATACACGTAATTTGTAGATGTAATTGTCGATGTAAATCTTTCTTTTTAAGCTTTCAATCTTAGCCATAAACTCAGTATTGATTGTGCATGTAAAATACTGGGTGTTGAACTGTCGTTTTGTTCATACATGCTGTAAAACTTTTGTATTGAGGAAACCTCTATGTTAAGTGACAGATCTTTACGAGATAAAAAATATAATATTTTTAACTTTTCTTTCGGTTTTAGTATAAAGTCCACTCAACACTTTCGAATTTATTGTCTATTTTAATCCTGTAAAAAGACTTGTTTCCATTCAGTAAATTCGAAAATTTATATCGATCCGCAAAGTCCCGATAATTTGGTTACTCCAGCATTCTTTTAATATGGAATAATTTTGAAAATAACATTAGAATAACATTAGAAATAACATTAAATAACATTAGAAATATCAATTTAATAAATTTTATAAAAAATTTTTTTTAATGTAATGTTTTTCCCAATAAATATTACATAAATATAAACATTATATACATATCACGGAAATATTTCAAAATATTATAGCATGACATTTCTGCAATATATCTCAGTAATATTCCTGTGATTTATTTTCGCGGATATTGTAATATTACTGTGACATCTCAATAATATTTCAACGATATTTCTGTTATATTTCATTATAATATGCAATGAAAAATTGGTATTGCTGTGATATTACCGTGATATTACGTGTTGTATAAGTTGCGATTAATATCATCTCTAAGTTCAAGCGTTTTATATCTCCACGCACAGTCTGAATACTATGAAATGAAAGGAATGGAGATGACGATAAGCAAAATCAGTCGAAATGTATAATTTGGCTGCATATCTGCTTAATAACACAATATATGAACACAATAAATGAAGTCCAAATTTGTTTATTTATTTATTTGTTTATTTATTTACGCAAACCGATCAAAAAAAATAGTTAAAAATAATTCATTGTTTATCGTACAATAACACAGAAAATATAATAGCATCATTGAACATAAGCTGGCAAATAAACTAGTAATATGAAATAATCCATAACTTATAATCGCAAATAAACTGGTAATGTGTGGTATTGGCTGCGTTCAGTAGAACATTTATTTTGCAACTGTTGGAAGTTTTCATCATGATTGGATTATGCTTTTAGACCAAGAAGAATAGTCCTATCTCACTAGAGAATCATAAAACGGTTGCAAAATTGTTGTATTCTGCTGAACGCAGCCATACAATTATATACATACATACTATGTAATTAATTTCTTGTTAACCATAACGAAAATTGCAAAACGGAATAGAAAACTTTGATTTAGTTTATCTGCTCGTATACAGGGTAAAAAATTTCAATTATAATAAGCCAATATTTCGAGAAATATGAAGAGCACTTTGCATCATTGCAAATGTTTCTTATGTACTTTTCTCATATTTGAAACAAAACTTTATTGCGGTTCTTTGTCCTACGTAAAAAATCGCGACAAGCCAATGAATCTTACAAACTTGACACGCATACACACACACACACACACACACACACACACACGCACGCACGCACGCACGCACGCACGCACGCACGCACGCACGCACGCACGCACGCACGCACGCACGCACGCACGCACGCACGCACGCACATACGCACGCACGCACATAAATTAAAACAATTGAGAATTAATTAAAAAACGCAATATAGTTGAAAAAAAGTGATTTTCAAATGTATTAATTTTTTTTTTATTTACTGTTATTTATAAGTATTCTATGTTCTTTTTCTTATTCATAGAGTTATGAATTTAAAATAAAGATTATCACGTATAATTTGTTTAAACAATTAATAAAAATTTTATTTTATCTGAATGAAAACATTCGAGAATAAATTTTATCGTACTCTCTCTCAAGTGATCACTCATTCCGATTTGTATCATCATTTTTGTATCAGTATTATTTGATTTCTATTAGCGTTTTTGGCCCGATCAGATTTACATCAATTTGAATTGAAAAACTTTATTATTGGTTGATTATGTGCTCTACCAATAGTAGAGCACAAAACAATCTTAATCCAATCCAGATTGGTGCAAAACTTATTCGAGCCGAAAATATTATACATAATAAAATACTATATATGACCGTTACAATTCTGAAAATGATGGTTACAATTCTTCCAAAGGGGTCAGTAAAGAATGCGCGCTTCAAAACTTGAAAGTCTCCGGAAGACTTGCTAATTCGATTTGCATACATCTTCTTATAAGACCTAGTTGTTTTTTTTACGAGAAGCGCCATTTAATGGCAGAATTGCATATATGTATAAGGCCTCACATTTGAAATGCACGTATTTCAGATAGTATAGTCAGCACATAATGTTTGAAAAAAATTCTTTTCTTTATTCCCGACTTACAAAGTAAATTCTTATTTCATCTCATTTCTGTTTTAAAACTATATTCTCGAAAATTCCAAAAGATTTTATTTTTATATTACCAGTTGTGACCTCTTTTTCAGATTCAAAGGATATTCTTTTTCGGGAGGGTTCCATTAGCTCATAGTGCAATAGCACATCTATTCACATCGGCTGGTGCCTAATAACTTTTCATTGCTTTACCAATGAGAATATTTTATTTTAAATTGGCCAATTAGCGATGTGTGTTTTTGGAACTCTCTTTTTTTTCTAATCTTTCTCTATTCTTCAATTTTGTAGAAGGATAAATCATATTTTGATTTTTATATAAATTAAGTATTGCTTTTATTAAGTATATCAATTGCACACAAGCCAATTGCACACAAGTCAATCACAGCGTTAGAAAAAACTCCCTAGTGATTGGCAATGGGCAATTGCAATAGTGTGCGAGTGTACCATTCTCGCTTTTATTTAAGGTAACATATACAAACATGCATAAATAAATATGTATATTTTTGAGTATTTTTTAAGTTCATTTCAAACAAATTATAGATACTAAATTAGAGTAATTGTATTATTATTATGATATTATCAAATCATACAATATGAAACACGAGTTACGAAACATTCACGTAAACAAACAAAAAAAAGATTCTCAAGTCGATCTTTTAAATATTTTTATTTTAGTCTTTCATCCTCGATGTTGGACTACTGTCAGATGGAGTCTGTGCTATCAAATCCAGTGATGTCAATTTCGGCGCCGGACAGCATGACTGCCAGTTTAGAAACGATGAGTTCGGTGAAAAACTTAGTGTGCAGCCCGGATCTCACAATATTCGCGACCACATCGGGGTGCAGTGGAGCTGAAGCCGCAGATCTGGCCAGTCCAACGGCGGAGATCGGAAAATATCAGTGTCTACTCTGTCAGAAGAGCTTTACGCAGAAGAATGTATATCAGAGTCATTTGAGATCGCATGGTAAGGAGAGCGAGGATCCATATCGCTGTAACATCTGCGGCAAGACATTTGCGGTACCGGCGCGACTGACGCGTCATTATCGTACCCATACTGGTGAAAAACCGTACCAATGCGAGTATTGCAACAAGTCGTTCTCGGTGAAGGAAAATCTCAGCGTACATCGGCGCATCCACACGAAGGAACGGCCGTACAAATGCGACGTGTGTGGACGCGCGTTTGAACATAGTGGCAAGCTGCACCGTCACATGCGCATTCATACTGGCGAACGGCCGCACAAATGCACCGTATGTGCTAAGACATTCATACAAAGCGGCCAACTGGTAATACACATGCGCACGCACACTGGCGAAAAGCCATATGTATGCAAATCGTGCAAAAAAGGTTTCACCTGTTCCAAACAATTGAAAGTGCATACGCGTACCCACACTGGCGAGAAACCTTACACTTGTGACATTTGCCGCAAGGCATTTGGCTACAACCACGTACTGAAGTTGCACCAGGTGTCGCACTATGGCGAAAAGGTGTATAAGTGCACGATTTGTAATGAGACTTTTGGTTCCAAAAAGACGATGGAGTTGCATATCAAGAAGCATCCGGAATCCCCGGCATCCGTCACTTCCACTATTACAGACAGCGACATCTCCTCACCAACGGCGATCACTTCGCCAATTGAACCGGATGTTGAGATTTCTCAGAGCAGCGGTGGCAATAATAGTAGCAACCTTGATCCAGCCACGATTCTAGATTTACCAGATATCGCTGTCGATGACAAGGAAAATCTGAAGACTGAAGAGACCTATTCGGATTCAACATCGAACGCTTACACTGTTCAACGCGACTTTGGATACTACCTTTATTCCGATAACAGAGAGCAGCAGTATTCACAACCAATAGTAACATCGCCATCGAGTACAGTAGAACCCGTTGTGTTCGCTGATATCGACGAGAAGCGCTTTCAAGCGAGCGTGGTGGTAAGTGCGCCGATGGAACCAATGACTCATCACGTGTTTTTCTATCCCGAACCAGCGTATGCCAGTTTCGGTTTAACCACCAATGACAGTGTTCATCTCGATACTACCGATTGCTCATCTCTTTTGAATTTGCCGGGTAATGACGCGCGCCGAAGAGTTGAGGCTGCCTTAGAAGCGGTTGAGGAAGAGCGACAAAGACAAGAATATGGTGCCAGGATTGTCAAAATTGATCGAGATCCGTTACTCACGCCACCGTGCAGTAATCCTGAGAGCCCAGCATCATCACCTGACTTGGCCTTGGATCTAGTAATACCACCACGGGAAACGTTAATTTTGCCGCCTAGGAAACGTAGCAAGATGATTCTTCAATCCATGGAGAGCGAATATAGGAATAGCGGCGGTAGTGGTGACAGCCTAATCACGGCTTCACAGAGGCAAAATTCTGTCATCCAGTTTGCGCGAGCTTCATAATGAATGTCGGAGCATATATTAGAAAAGCTTTGTGAAATCGCTTTGAAAGTCACTTTAGAAATTGAAAGGGATACTCTCCTAGAAAATGTTTTACTTTGATAACATCAAGATCGAAAATTGGAAGAAATGTCGGTTAGTGTGTGTCTTTGATTAGAACAAATTTGAGTGCAAGGAGATGTAAAAATCAAGAATTTCACTGATATTTCAATGTCAAGTGAAAATAATTGCAAAATGCACGAGCAATGAACTTTTATCTTGTTAATTGCGATACAAAAAAAGCTGCATTCGGCATATATGAAAGCTCTCCATTTTCAGAATTAGAAGTGAAAAGATCATGTGCCTCTTCGATGAAACCTAAATGTAAACGCAAGTGAATCGCAACTCAGTGTTTTATCTTTCCATTCGCAATCATATGATCTGAGAAGGCTGATTGCATGAAGTTAGCTCAGCAATCAAAACCGCGTTTGTTACTTAATATTTAATAGCAGTTAACGCAATCCATATACTGCATATATTTTCCTAATGATTTACAGGCGGAAAACACTCGTAATTACCTTTTTGACCTTGTTCGATAGCTCCTTGATCTTTTGAGGCTTTAACATTACGTGTATATAATGTATTGGAACATAAAGAGAAAAAGATTGGATATATTATTAGATTGAGAGAAGATCGCACTGATCGCGAGCGTGCATGATGAGGTAGCAGTGCGTATGCTATCAAAAAACATAATCTCGTTAAACCAAATGTTTGGAAAAAATTTAGATAATTAAAAAAAAAGTTATTAAAAAACAGAAACCCTTTTATGGAAATTAGAATGTTAATTTTAAAACATATTATATGTACACGCGCATCTTATGTCTCTTTAAAAACTTTATTAAAAATTTTTATTGTATTTAATTTAAATGCTATTAAAATATATTTATATTTTATATTTATTTTATATATGTGTTATCTATATTTTAAATATATATATGATAGATTTATTTTAAGAGGGGAGTTAAATATCTTTTTAATATTGTGTGATTCGTATACAGCAGCGAGTAACACAAGCATTTGATACACAGTGTTTAGTATTAAACAGAGCCACTTACTCAGTAAATGTGTTTGCAATATTAGTGGTCCATTCAAGTATAAAAGAAATATGTTAGAATGGCTATGGGATATTTGGCTACTTAAAAATAACTACATTGTATGGTAGCTATTGCCAACAAACTAAAATTATAAATTCAAAACAACATTTTGTTCTTGAAAAACTGTATTCCCGATTAAATTCTGAGACTTTTTTCTTACAAAACTTTGCTATGTTTAATTTTTAAATTACAAAAGGAAAGAACTCTATTAGTCGGATACAAGAAGATGATAATAACAGCATTTCATCGAGAGATTTATCATGAATTGCAGATCTCAGCAAAGATACTCTCCATATAATAGTGCGTGTCTGATGATCTGAACCAATCGGTAATAAACTATTTCCTTCTATAATTTAAAAATTAAACTTTAGACATATACAAAGTTTTACAAGAAGAAAAGTTGTCACAGAATTTAATCGGGAATATGTTTTTTTTTAAAGACAAGGAATTGTTTTGAGTAACTCTGTATAGCAGTAATCAATGTACAAAATGATTAAAATTATATTTAAATTTAGTCAATTTTTGAGATAACTATTGATCACATAACTGCCAAATATTATGATCAACAATTGATCAACATTACGCTACTAATGTAATATGATATAGAAGAAAATATAAAAATTGACGTCTGAGTATTTATTTGTTGAGCGCAAAGCAAAGAATTGTTGTAACTCGAATTTTACACGTATTACCTCATCGTTGCACGCAAGCGACGTTCGTTTTTTTTTTAATAATAATTTACATGTCCGTTCGCATGCGTGCCGATTGACTAACCCTTCGCCGTAGCGAATGCACGCTCGCAAAGATTAGATATCTCTCTTGCCAGCCTTAACAAGACTGACTCAGTCTACCTCAGTTACCATCATGATTCGGTTCACAGGGAGCTGCCAATGAGTGTCGATATCATCATCATTGATTGAATATTTGCTAAGTAAGAGCAGACGATAAATTTAAGGTTATGTATTTTTTAGCATGTACATTTTCGGCAGTTTATGTATTACATAATTTTATAAAAGTGATACTCATGATGAATCTGCCTATGTGATCTTAATTTGAAATCCTAAAGTGAAAAAATTTAATTTATTAAAGATTTTTAAAAAATCAACTTTTATAATAATTCTTTTCTTTTGGTCAGGAAATTCAGAATTTTTTTTACAAATAATTGATTTTTTCAAAAATTAGGTTGTATGGAATAAATGTATTCCATTCGACATTACATACGTTGATCAATTTATATTGTAATATAGTTAAAAGTTGTAATATAAATACAATTTGCATAATGACGATGTAACTGGAATTTCTTTAAATTAAAGGTTTGGATTAAATTTTTATTTGTTTCTGGGATCTTTTCTGGGAAAAGATAAATTTTAGCAGATTTTGCAGCCAGTTTTACAATTAAAAATTTCAACTATAGGTCCAATTTACTCCATTTGCAACCTTCTAAGCTTTCTTTAATAGAAAAAGAGATAAAGACTTTATGTTAAACATTAAGATCAAGATTGATTAATTTTAATAAAACCAGCTACGCGGATCTCTGGAAATATTTCAATTTTGCAATCATATGCTTTCGATTATATTAATATTATATATATATTAATGTATTTTTTATATGTAAATATAATAGATAAAATTTTTTAAAAATGTAAAACAAGAATGACAAAAAGATAAAAAAGAAAATCGAACCTTACGTTGTAATTGTTATTCGCTTTTGTGAGGATTCAAAATCAATTATTTAGTGCGTGGAAATTGTAATATATTAATCAGTGTAGCTAGATGATACTGCTGTGGAATTATAAGAAAGAAAAAAATTAAGCGCAAGAAGGAATACTTGAGACAAATAGAGCATTGAAAAAGAGAGCGAAAAGTGCACCAAACAATTGAATATCTCTGTGATAAGAACTCCATAGTACCAGAGTATTAAGCGGAGCCGAGCCCACTGCCAGAGTACAAGTGTATATGTGCACACGCATGCTAGTGTAATGCGAAACTATAATATATTATAATATACATAGTACGACGATGAAGATAAACTATCGTGTCAGAACTCAGTTTGATACAGATATTCAATTTCTGATAAGTGTGATGATTTTCAAACTTTCATATTAATTTCATGTGATTGTATGGAATTCTACCTAAATTCTAAATCTTGTAAATAAATTATAAACAAACGATATTTTAGACAAATTCTGAACAAATTTATACTTTTTTAAGCTTTTCAAATAACACACATTTATACGCGCACGCCTAAATACGCACATAAATATATTATAAAACAAATTTAATTTATATCTTATTATTTATACAGAATGTCCCGTAAAAACTACACACACATAAAGTTAAATTTCTGAGAGCATTTGAGGAAAAAATTTTACCAAAATATCAAGACTATTTTTTTAGTTTTTTAATTGTAAGCGTTTAAAGTTAAGAATCATATTACCTAAAATTTGCGCGTTTAGGTATAATACAAAGCAAAATGTTGAAGACGAAATTGTTGCCCCTTTTGTTAATATTAATATAAAGATTACATAAATGAAGACAAAATTATATATTTTTTTTGCAAATACATTGTGAAATAACATTTCCTTTTATATAATAATTTTTTTTATTTTTACATAAAGTGCAAGCTGTCAGATAACATTTCTTTGAGAAATGTTATCATAAAATTTTATTTACTACTAATTTCACAAGTTAGTAAAATTGTAATTATTAAATAGTACATAAGTAACTAATGATATGTACTCTTCTTATAATTATTTAATAAAATAAGCAAAATAAACTATTATCTACTATTAATAATAATAATAATCCATATTATACATTTTATTAAAATAATCCGAGGAAATTATAAAAACGTACAAATATTTAAAAAATTATTTATTATAATTCATATTAATAAAATTTATAATATTAAATAAAAATCTCTCGATTGATAAAAATAAATGCACATGAGTAAAAAACGCTGTATTCGGTCGAAAGTGATTCTTCGTGTATAACGACATTTTTTGTAAATTTCTAGTTCAAGCAAATTGTGCGCCGATTATTTATTTGTCTTAGAACACGGTTCTAAGCTGTCATAGTAATATTACGAATTAAATTGAGAAGAAATTTAATATTTTTAATGCTTAATAAGCATCTTTAAAAACTGTAAATAATTTATTGAGAAAAATTAATATTTTTCGCAATACACATTTCGATTTACACGCTTTTAAAAATTACTCAACTAGAGTTCAAAGAGCTCCCGAAAACTTGCTTGAACTACTATTTTTCAAAACTAATTTTTTAAATATTATAATTTTTTTAACAAGTAAGTCAAAGTCAAAGTCATTGGGGGAGGCTTCCCTCATATTTATTTTTACCTGGAAATTAATAGTTAAAAAAATAGGTAGACACATTTTTCGACTTTCTCTAGATTATCAATGTTAGAGTCGCAACAAAAATTGTTGTCAAAATTGCAAAAAAAAAACTTTTAAAATTTGGAAAGGACCTTATTGTAAAATAATTACCGTAAAATTTTAATTATATACAATTATATACAATTTATAAAATTAATGTTGTATGTATATTGTAATATTTAAATTGTGTACTTTGTCTATGCATAATTTACAACATTGCATTAAACTTTTCTGTGTAACTTTTTTGGATAAACTTGTTGATAACTACTTTGATAATGTGATTGTGTAAGATATTTAAATATGATATGCTGTTAAAGCAATTACAAATATATCTCCCGAAATAATGTGCAACAAAATTTATCGTGCGCAAGATTGTGCATAGATATAAAATAAGGCACAATTTAAACAAATTAATAATAAATTTATTATGATATACATGATTAATTTTATAAATTATATGAATTAATAACTATAAAATTGCACTATTATACGCATTTTTATTTTAATTAATAAAAATTAATATGAATTACATAGTTAATAATTTTGTAATATTTATAAGTTACTAATTCATACTATTTTAATAAAATGTTTAACATTGACTTGAATGAATTTTATTTAAATACTAATGACAGTAGCTACTTATTTTGTTAAATGTAAGATATAAATACATGTCATTTGTTAATTATTATAGTTTTTCCGAATTATTTTTCTCAAACGTGAACTTGAATGAGTTCTACTTAGATATTAGTAATAGGTGTTGCTTATTTTATTAAATATTTATAAAATAGATATTATTTCTTAACTATTAACTATTTGATAACTTCATTTTTACATATAAGATATGAAATTGTGATAGTAGATTTCTTAAAAAAATGCTATGTGATAGCTTGCATCATATTAAAATGAATATATTATTATTATGAAAAAAGAATATTATTGCACAATGCACTTACAGAAACATTAATAATTTTATCTTCATTTATGTAATCTTTATTACAATATTAACAAGAAGATAATTGGATAATATTTGTATGTTATATTGCACATCTAAACGCATGAATTTTAGACTATATTCACAAATAATTGCTTATAATTCAAAAACTATTGTTAGCGTTAATATCTTGTTTTTAAGATTTTTATCTCAAAATCTCAGGAACTTGCCTTTAAGCATTGTTACGATCACACTCAGAACATTATTTGAAGGTACTAATTAATGATTTCAGGTTTATTAAAGGATTTTTATTTACTTCAAGTGTATTTATTATTTCAACAATTTTTTTCAAAGATATTCTTTAATATCTCAATCAATTATACTTGAATTAGCCTGACAAACAGAGCTCTGCTGCGAACAACGCTGATAGTAATAAAGCACATGCCTATTCGCGACGCCTGGCTATTGTAATATGTGTGTACATATATGCGTTCATCCAAGTTTACGTAATAATAACGAGTAATATAACTTGTATCATGTATTCATACACATAATAATCGTAATTGAGCACCGCGCGGCTCACTCTCATTACATTTAATACTCTTTTAGCATTGAAAATATGCATATTCATAATAAGTTTAACCAGTTTCAAACCAAATTTTATAATACTATATATATATACACACACACACACACACACGCGCGCGCGCGCGCGCGTGTGTGTGTGTGTATATATTTTTCGTGATAGATTTTCTAGATTAAACTGTGTTTTCAAGTATATCCTGTTGAAAATTTCCAGGTGGATTCCTATGATGGAAATCTATGAAGATCCATGTAGGCTATTCAAAATTCATATGAAAATTCTTGTAGTGAATGAAAATGCATATGGAAATGTACATGGTATATAAAAATCAATACGGAAATCTATGTGAAAGATCATATGGAAATCCACATGTATAAAGAACTAGGAATGCATCACATAAAATTACCGGATATCCAATTGGATATCCAAGAAAGCAATTTTTCGAGTCAAATATTTGACTGGATTCCGAGAAAGTATCTCCTAAAAAAATAAAGCCTATAGGAAAAAAGATTATAATTTTGCAACAATGTATAAGATATTATAGCATCATGAATATGCATAAATACTTATTTCTAGAATATTTGTATAAGAAAAAATCAATAATTTAATAATATCAAATTTCAACTGGATATATTTCTGGATACTAATAAAGAAGTATATATTATACATGTATATATTATACATATATAGAGTAGGGTAGGTCGCCAGCTAAGAATGCGAATAGAAAAAAACAGAAAACGAGATGGCCATCAGCATCCTTGTTTAATCGCGCAATGCGCTGTTGATTATTGTTAGATGGGGAGATTTCAGGAGAGCAAGTATCGATGCCGCCCTTCACAGCTTTCAAAGTTCTATGCGCAACTTTAGACAAAGATAAAGATGGCCATCCCATATTCTTTCCTTTTCTACTGTCTAACATTTCCACTTAGGGGCTCCTTACTCTATATATACAACCTCTTTGGATACTAATGATATCCGGCTATCTGGTCGGATAGTAAAAAAATGATAATACTAAATAGATAATACTGGATACCAAATACTTTCCGAATATCCAGTGCATCCCTATAAAAAATCATATGAAAATCCACATAGTAGGTATGAAAATATGAATCTGTATAAACAATAAGAATCTTATATATACAGTGTACATGTGGAAACAACCAATAGGAAATAAAAATCCAAACAGTTGAAGTTAGATATAATGCTTTAGATAATGTAATTTCTTGTGAATTTGTATATGTATACTATATGTACAGTCATGGATGTAATAGTTGCAACATTTTTTTTTCAATCGAGTTCTGAATGCAGTCTGCTCATCAAGCGATTGATTCTTACTTATAGATCATAAGTAAAGCTTGCGGCACACGATGCTTGTTTTCCTGTTGGATTTCTATCCTTGCTGGATTAGCTACACCTTGCAATTATACACAGCTATATTGGCTGTGGTATTGACAGTGTCAGCATCGTAGTCAATACGACGGCAAGAATTTATTCTAGCTAGCAATTCAACAAGAAAACAAGCATCGTTTGCCACTGGCTTAAGAACCAATCGCTCAATGAGCAGACCGTTCCGAAATCCTTTGAAAAAAAGTATTGCAACCGTTCTACCCACGTATTGTACATATATATATGTATACCAATTTATAATAATTTGAATTGCGCTAAAATTTTTTCGGATTTTTTAAAACAGAAAGAGGCAGAATTATTATAATAATATTACAATTAAATTTCCAATCAAATTCTTATTGTTTATATTACGGCCAATAAAAAAGACGTTTGTTTCCATACATATACTGATTATTGCGAAGAATATGGTTAAGACCTTGATGGTTTAAAAGCTTAAGATCACGAAGAAAAATTTAAGGCGTAAGATTTAATTTAATCAATCAATTATAGTACAGACCATAAAACTATAACGTGAGCAGTAGCGAATCTAATATGATTTTCTTAATTTTTTCTTAATTTGCTTAAGTCTTAAATTATCTTACGTCTTAAATTTTCTTTTTATGTGTTAGAGCCTTTAAGAAGCTCGCACGGAATCTGAGTTTCACTCTCGGTCGAGATAATATTTTTTAAAATAAATTTATTTATTTATAGATTTTCAACATATTAAAATTTCTTTAATAGATGTCTATTGAGCAAATTTAATTGTAATATTACTATAATAGTTCTGCTACGTTTTAAAAAGGCCGGAAGAATTTCGGCGTGCAGTTTAAATGACTACAAATATAGTATATATGTATGTACATATATAGTATATGCAAATTCACAAAATTATTTGAAGCATTGAATCCAGCTGCGACCATTATGGGCATTTATTTCCTATTGGTTATAATTTATATAATTTTTATATGCATTCTTTATAATTTTTTAATTTAATTTTTCGAAAACTTTCTTGCTATAATATTTTGAGCCGCGAATTTTAAGAATCCAATTCAATAGATACTTACGTGAAGACTCATGTATGAACATGATTTCTTATAGGAATCCATGTAGGACCTATTTTTTACTCAAATCCTTATGGGATATGAAATTTCATATGAATTTTTCATATGGGCTACCTGATTTTTTCATCAGGGTAAATGAGACATGCTACAGAAAATTCTGAAGCTGGAATTTGAAGCTAGGACGCAGGAAGGGTTATTAATTTATTCACGTATAGATTAACTCTAAAAATTTCAAAATTTTTTGATTTTAATTTCTTTTTTTTTTAATTTTAGAGGAGGACTTTAATGGTTCTCTAATGTAATTATTATGGCAAGTATAAGCCGCGCGGAATAGTACAGAGAGTGTAAATTAAGTATTTCATTGACGATGAAGAAAAGCATAACGACGTTATTATTGTTAGCATAAGATATCTAGAATTATTATTATTTTACTATATTATTACGATTACTATTATCATTATTATTGTCATTTTCATTATTAATAGTATAATTTTATTAATAGTATAATTTTATTAATATCAATTATTTATAATTATTATGAATCGCGTACGTACCAGTGAGATAAAAATCATTTTGTTCTGATGTGTAGAACTGACAGTTCTAAGTATCACTTCTATTAAAAAAAAAAAAAAAAAAAAAAGGACGCTATTTCACCGCGCATTTTCCATTTTGTTATAGAACTATCCGAGAATTTTTCTCGTGAAATCAAATGAGAGCAACCTATTTCGAAGTACAAGCGAAGAAAATCCTTTCTTAATTTTAGAGCATTGTGAAAGTAGTAAAAATTTATTATTGTTTTTGTATTTATAAAAAATTTAATGTAAATGAATAAAAAACTGTGAGTTTCCAAATATGTGATCGTTTAATATCTTTCTTTGTTGGTGATTTTTTGCAATTTTACATATTTTACATAAGGAAATCTGGAGGTACTTATTGATCTCCTTTGGAAAATTGATCTCTACCTATTATTCTAACATTGGAAAATTCTAATTTTCTTTTATATTTCCAATAAAGTTTATTTTTAAAGACAGGAAATATTATAAATATGATTTTGATAACAATAGAGATAATAATAGAGAGCACGTATTTTATCTTCTGAAATGTTATTTTTAAATATCGATAAAAAATTTTTTATATATTGTATATCATAATTATATATATTATAACGCGATAAGAAATTTTTCATGTATGAATATGTATGAATATACATAAATATTAAATAAATAAGGATAATATTGTTCGAATGTCTGCAAAACATCCTAATAACGAGCAAAGAGAATTTTGATTAATTATTTAATATATGTCTTAAAAAATATAATATACCTTTCGACTGACAGAGCCTTCATCAGTATAATAATCATAAAACCTTACATTCTGGTGTATAACTTGATTGACATAAATCATCCTGGGAATCATCCTTGTCAATAACAGCTTTAAATGACACCGACTTCTTATTTCTTACTAAAAATATGGGTTTCATTTCACACCATTTTTTACATCTTGATTATTATAATATTATATTATAATGTCACCGGACTTAATGTCGATTCTCACCGTCTAACGAGAATTAGTTATAGAAATTTTACATCTTGATCACAATTATTGTGGATGTATGTGCTAGAAATATATTCAAAGACGCCGATGAGTTATGGAATGTAATCGTCTTTATGAACGATTCAGATTATTGTCAATTACAATTTTATTACACTGAAATGTAAGATTTTACGATTATTATACTGATGAAGACTCCGTGAGTCAAAATGTATATTATATATTTCAATACACATATTAAATAATAATTTATTAATCAAACATCTCTTTATGCGTTTATTGGTTAATGTACATTCTATTGCGGTATATAAATATTCATAAACATGCATAATCATATATATGAAATATGTCATACATCTTCATACATTCCTCTTTCTTTTATAAAATTCAATTATAAATTAGTTTTTAGTTTAATAGAAATAATAATAGTAATGTGAAAACATAAAAAATAATTAAAGAGATAATTTTCGCATTGTTCGTTTTAGAAAGAAAAATAAATTTGGAAAAATGTAAAAAAATTGCTCATACACAATTACGCATAATTTTATACATAATTATATTGGGAGTACAAATTAGTTCGGTCCGTTTTTTGTGCATTTATTTCAAAATAAAATGAATGAACAGATCAATTAAAGTATTGTCTAGTAGTAGGCAGCCATCGCTGCCTACTACTTTTTCTCATTTCTCAGGCAATTTTCGAATTCCATCTCGAAAAAATGACTCGTTTTTGGAGGCGATCCAATTTTGGAGCCAATTTTCGATTTCTGCGAAAGAAGTGAACCGGTGACTTGCTGCATCCTTCGGAACAGTAATCAGAAGGAGCAATGTCCAGCGGGTGCGGTAAAACATCCCATTTGAGCATTTCCAAATATTTTTTTACGACTTTAACGACATGAGGCCGAGCGTTGTCATGAAGAAGAATAACTTTATCATGTCTTTGCTCGTATTCCGGCCGTTTTTCTCACAATGCATGGCTCAAACGAATCAATTGTAGCCAATACCGATCACTCGGTAATAGAATCGTCAGGTTTCAGCAGCTCATAGAAACAAAACCCTTTTGGTCCCACCAGAGCATGATCTTCGAACCATGAATGTTCGGCTGTGATGTTGATGTTGAGGTCGATTGACCGGACTTAGCGTAGTATTTTTTCTTCTTGGGGGTTGTAGAATATCCATTTCTCATCTCCAGTCACAATCCGATGCAAAAAAATCTTTTCTCTGTTGTCTTTGAATCAGCTGTTCGCAAATGAAAAATCGCCTTTCAACGTCTCTCGGTTTCAGTTCATAGGCACCCAATTTCCTTGTTTTTGAATCATTCCCATTTGGCTCTTAATCGTACAGAAACGGCTTGTTGAGTTACCCCTAATGATTTTGCAAACTCCTCTTGCGTTTGACTCTGATCTTCTTCGAGTAATGCCTCTAATGCTTCTTTGTCTTCGAATTTTTTTGGCTGTCCAGAGCGAGGCTTGTCTTCAACGCTTAAATCTCCTTGAAACGTCGAAACCATTCCCTACATGATTTATCAATTGGAGCAGTTGTCACCATAAATTTCAACGACAAGCATTCGATGGGCTTCAGTCGCACTTTTCTTCCAATTAAAGCAGAAAATCAAAATCTCCCGCAAATGCTTGGTTAACACAAAATTCGACATTTCAAACACAGGAAAAATCAAGGTTTTTGTATGAAACTCAAAGCGATATAAATTGAATATTATTAGCAGATATTTAACTCTCTGAAACCACTAAAATCAACTGTCACTATGAACCATTCACAACAGCTATCTTTAGGGAAACGTACCGAACTAATTTGTACTCCCAATACATAAGTAATTTTTTTATATATCTTCAAATTTGATTTTTTCTAAAACAATATAAATAGTATAAAAATTACCTTTTTAATTATTTTTAATGTTTTCACACTAATATTATTATTTCTAATATTTATATCTATTGCTTATATATACATTAAAAAGTAATTTTATAAAAAAAAAGGGTGTAAACATGTGTGAACATATTTCATATTTATACATATTTATGATACATATTAATTTATGATACATATTAATTGTGTTTGTTTAAGAAATTCTAAAGATCAAAGACTTCCACTCAGCTCCGCAGGAATATGCAAAACACCTTGTTCCTGTGAGCAAGTATACATTGAACAACCTGGGAGAATGGTCAGGCTAAAACACGCAATGCCGTCAGCATTATCAGAACACCGAAACAGCAAATACTGTTTGATAAAACGATAGCCAATATTGCATCATATTTTCCAAGAAAGTATAGAGAAGCCATAGAAATATAAAAACATTAACAATCTAAATAAAAATAATGGCTATAATATAAATAAAATATGAGAAACCATTCTCCCGATTATTAAAGATCGACCAATTTCCCCCCATCTCTCCCCTCTATCCCCATCCGTTCTCTTCTTTCCCTTCACTATTCCAATAAGCAGCGTAATAAAAAAAAAGGAACGGCCCGAAGGGATAGCTCAGTATCAGGCTGCTCATCGTCCTGATGAAGTAAATTACAAGATTCATGAAACGTTGGCATTTCAAGAATGGATCTGGACACAGAGAAAACCCGCGAAACGCATAATCTTTATATATGTATATGTAGCAGATATATTGTGCATATTTATTAAATGCCTAGATATGTATCAAACACGTAGTGACATATATTTAACAGAATATAATACGTCATAAGATGGCGTATCATAGTAACTCCACATAACATTAAAAAAAAATCATAACAGTTTTGAGCAAGTTTCTGCAATATGCGTGGTTATTATCTGAATGTATAAGAATAAACAAATTTAATCCCAATAAAAAATTTTTTCATGCATGAATATGTATAAATATCTATAAATATATATAAATATTCATAAATATACATAATTTTATATGAAATATGTCCATATATGTTCATACATTCTTTCTTTTCTTAAAATTATTTTTTAGTGTAATATTAGATGTACAACTTTGCTTCCGCCGTTTTTTTTCTGAAGGCTTTATTGTAAAAAACTGGTTATACATTTATGATTCAAAGTATTGTCCATCGCTGGCCACTACTTTCTCCCATCTTTCGGGTAGCGTACGAATCCCGCGTCGAAAAAACTGGTCATCTTTTGAGGCTATCCACGAATCGATCCAATTTTTTACTTCTTCATAAGACCGGAAGTGCTGGTCAGCCAGGCCGTATGCCATTGATCGAAACAAGTGATAGTCAGAGCGAGCAACGTCTGGAGAATACGGCGGGTGAGGTAGGACTTCCCATTTCAACGTTTCCAAGTATGTCTTGACCACTTTCGCAACATTCGATCGGGTCGAGCATTGTCATGCTGCAAAATCACTTTATCGTGTCTCTCGTTGTATTGCGACCGTTTGTCTTTCAATGCTCGGCTCAAACGCATCAATTGCATTCGATACCGATCGCCTGTGATTATTTCAGTCGGTTTTAACAGTTCATAATACACTACGCCGAGCTGGTCCCACCAAATACAGACCATGACCTTGGACATCAAAATCACTGTTCTTGAAGCGTTGAAACCACTCACGACACGTTCTTTCACTAATAGTGGCCTCACCATAAGTATTTGAGAGCATTCGATGAGCCTCAGCCGCAGATTTCTTCATATTGAAGCAAAAAACTTCCCGCAAATGACGAGAATTTGGTTCGTAAACTGACATTTTCAATCGAGAATAACTTTATGATGCAGACACAAATCGACTAATGTTTCTATGAGGTTATGTTGACAGATGCCCAAATTTATTATATAACGTCTATGATCTATTTATTTTGATTACCACTTATCGCTAAAGCCATCTATAGGAAAACGGCGGAAGCAAAGTTGTACACCTAATACAATAGAAATAACAATAATAATGTGAAAACATTAAAAATACAATAAATGTTAAATTTGTAAATTTAAGTAATATGTATAAATAAAGAAAGATCTCTAAAATATAAATAATATTTTTTCGTAACTTAATTCAATATCATTAAGAAGTTATTCAAGAATAAACGTTTAAGTGTGGCGTCTTTCCTCTTATCACCTTAATGTTAAATGTAAAAAAATCACATTATTAATAAAAATATGAAATTTATAATGTTTTAAACTCGTTTTATCTTCCAAACGTATTACTAATATTTTTTTATTTCATTTAATTTTCTAATTTAAATAATCAAAAAATATTTTTATGTTTTGGTTATGTTTAACAATTCATCTAGTTGCTTAAATGAAACATGTACGATTTAAAGCGATGCAGAAATCAAGACATATTTATTAAAAAAAGAAAAATCTGGCCGAGTTTTGTGGAAAATATCCAGCAAGTAAACTCATTTATCGTCATATTGACGTTATTTTGACGTTAAAGATATTATTTTGATGTCAAAATGACAATAAATAATGTTAGTTAGTTTGTTTGCTTCTAGAATATGAGTATTGGTTTTTGAAGCATATATTTAAAAACCAATGCTCATTATACTTTAAAAAGTTTAATATAGGGAAATTCAAATATTTAATTATCCATGGGGCACGGATTCCTCTTGTCCGATTAGAGTGGCAGGGATTATTTTTTTGTGAATTGGAGAACCATTCTATGGAGTCCTATTGAAAGAATTTGATGAAAAGATTTTAACTATTGGGAGTACAAATTAGTTCAGTCCGTTTCCTTAAAGATAGCTTCAGCTGTTGTGAATGTGACAGTGTTGTGTTCATAGTGACAGCTGATTTTGGCGATTTCAGAAAGGTTAAACATATTAGGTGTACAACTTTGCTTCCGCCGTTTTCTTATAGATGGCTTTAGCGGTAAGTGGTGGTCGAAATAAATAGATCATAGACGTCATACAATAAACTTGGACATCTGTCAACGTAACCCCATAGAAACATTAGTCGATTTGTGTCTGCATCATAAAGTTATTCTCGATTGAAAATGTCAGTTTACGAGCCAAATTCTCGTCATTTGCGAGAAGTTTTAATTTTTTGCTTCAATAGGAAGAAATCTGCGGCTGAGGCTCATCGAATGCTCTCAAATACTTATGGTGAGGCCGCTATTAGTGAAAGAACGTGTCGTGAGTTTCAACGCTTCAAGAACGGTGATTTTGACGTCCAAGGTCATGCTCTGTATTTGGTGGGACCAGCTCGGCGTAGTGTATTATGAACTGTTAAAACCGACTGAAATAATCACAGGCGATCGGTATCGAATGCAATTGATGCGTTTGAGCAGAGCATTGAAAGACAAACGACCGCAACAACGAGAGATACGATAAAGTGATTTTGCAGCATGACAATGCTCGACCCCATGTTGTGAAAGTGGTCAAGACACACTTGGAAACGTGGAAAATCCTACCCCACCCGCCGTATTCTCCAGATGTTGCTCCCTCTGACTATCACTTGTTTCGATCAATGGTACACGGCCTGGCTGACCAGCACTTCCGGTCTTATGAAGAAGTAAAAAATTGGATCGATTCGTGGATAGCCTCAAAGGATGACCAGTTTTTTCGACGCGGGATTCGTACGCTACCCGAAAGATGGGAGAAAGCAGTGGCCAGCGATGGATAATACTTTGAATCATAAATGTATAACCAGTTTTTTATAATAAAGCTTCGAATTTCGGAAAAAAAACGGCGGAAACAAACCTGTACACCTAATAATAATATTCTAATAATATTCAGTTTATATCGCTTTAAATTTTACATAAAAACCTTGATTTTTACTGTGTTTGAAATGTCGAATTTTGTGTTAATCAAGCAGCATTTGCGGGAGATTTTGATTTTCTGTTTTAATTGGGAGAAAAGTGCTGAAGCCCATCGAATGCTTGTCGAAGTTTATGGTGACACTGCTCTGATACCATAACTCCAAAGAATACTATACGTTTGAAGAACTTATATTTGTGGACATTCATCTTCATAATTATAATCTTTTTAAGCGACTTATTATAACAATGTACAATTGATATATTAATTTATTAATGTATCAGTTAACTGCATGAAGATAATTAAAAAATGTGGTCGAAATGTTTAGAATTTTATTAATAAATGTTATTTTTACACACAAAAAACCTGTGTCAATTCTTATAGACTCTATTATTTTTTACTGATTTAATTGCATCTCAGTTGAGCATTCTATATATTTTAATCCGGGAAAAATATATATTCTATATATAATTATATATAATTTTATATATTTGTATATAAATGGACATTTTATATATAATTGTATATAATTCTGTTGGCGATCGTGCATGATGGATTTGTGATGGCACGGCTATGCGATCATCGTCCAAACATTTCCCGCGATATGATTCTCGCTTCGAGGGCACTTGGTCGAGAAAAATGAGATTTTCCCTGCTTTCCCAATTTTATTTGAACAGACCTAAAATGCGGGCGAACATGTTTTACAATAGATGCGGAAAGGATCTCAACAATGCGGTAAAACTTATTCATCATGAGGCGAGACACGCTGTCAATGAAACAGAGCGGCCATGATGATCTGTTTCTGATCGATTACGCGCGACGCATGCGTCGCTTAACAATCGACATGGATTGATCGATTCTTTATCGATGTGACTAGACGCTGTAAATGATATGGGTACCGAACACGCCGCTCGCGTAACCCTTGAAAGGGTTAATTTTCAATGTGACATACAAGCATGAGTTCGTTAGCGTAACATAAAATGCGAATTGTTCTGATGCGATTCAATATCGAATCTAGTCATTACATTGAAAATCAACAAAGATTAACATCTAAGAACGCAAGCTGAAAAATATAATAAATCATTCCTATTCAAAGGTAAAGAGAATTTGCATGAGACACGCGAGATTTAAATTTTTCAATCTCCCACCAACTCGCATTAGTCCGCTTTCATCTAAGAAAGGAGATAGCGATAAGATATTACTAGAAGCATTTATAATTTTGTTCTTGATATTCGTGATAGAACGTTCACTGTTGCACCGTTCTGCAAATACAATTTAAAGCGGTAGATGTTTCAACGGGGGACACGAAATCAGATACTGCGTGTTCCCGGTACGCTTTGGATAATCTCAAACAATACGCTATAATGCGGCATATTTTATTTAAATTGGAATACTTATTTAGTAAGTCATTGATGATGCAAGGATGGGAGCGACTACGTGGATTTTTCTTTGTTCGAGAAGATCATTGTCCAAGCGCATGAAGATACTGGGCGGCCAGTGTTTTTCATCCAATTTTAGAAATTCGGAGCCATTCCACTACTTCTCAGCATTGATCAAGTCGCTAGGATTTAGCCCTCGCGACAATGTATCGGCAGATTTGTCGGAGGATGCGACATGACGTCAGTGTTTGATTTCTGTTAGGCGCTGAATTTCATCCACTCTATTTGCCACAAAATTGACCATCGCCGCAAGGGGGAGGTTATCCAGTTTAACGCAATCATTGAGTCCGATCAGATAAGTCGGGCATTGCGAGAATTCCAAGGATTCTTTAACCTTGATTAAGCGCGCCAATAGTAAGGCGGCTGTAATAGTTCTAATCGCGGTAACGAGACGGTCTTGAGCGGCGCGACACGAGACTTTGAACACAGTATCTTGGAGTGATGGTCGTTGAAACCGAGCTTGCAAAGTATATGCAGGTTCCGAACGCGCGCTGGCTGGCGTCACAAAATCCGTGCATTTCACGGATTGGTTCCACGGATGAACATTGAGTTAAATGCATCGAGAAATTCTTAGATTCAAATCATTCATCTGTATTCTGAAAGCAATCCAACGAGTGTAGATGTCCTGAGGAACGGACTCCCATTGAATGGTTAATTGCTACAAATCTTGCAAGATTAGTTTTGCGATCACAATGACCGGACCCAGAAGGCCCAGAGGATTGAACAATTTAGTAATCTCGGAAAGTATAACCCGTTTTGATACAACGTGGGCTTCTGTATCAAGTTTGCAGAGACATTAGAACGTATCCTGGCATTGATTCCACTACATGCCCAGAATATATGAGCAGCATTATCTGTGATAATGACACGCAGTTACGATTGTCTATTTCCAATAGTTCAGAGCAGTTCGAGGCCCTGCCTTTGTTTAACTCGAATGCTCCTAATTTTAACAGCTAAATGGTCATCGCGAATTAATTCGTCAATTGTATCCGCCTCGGTGAACATGTCATCGACATAAAAATCCCGAAGAACGCATGCTGAACCGCGAGTTAATTGATGAGCGTGCTGTTCAGCCAAATGCTTAAGGTACCTGATGGTTCTTTCTGGCCAGAAATGACGCAGAAGCTGTACCGTAAGTGACGGTAGTGAGTACGTATCGACATTAGCAGAAAGATCCTCGCGTCAGAGAATTCTCTGCAGGTGCATCTGGGATGGATGCATTAAAATCTGCCGATACATTTTTATGATCAGCGGTGATGACATAAGTGAAAAGACGGAAGCGCATCAAAATTGAGATCAAATTTTGTTGAACAGTCGGTCACACTAGAAGCGTGTTGTTTAACGATACGCCGGAACTGCTGCGGCAAGATGCATCGAATACAATATGGATTTTCGATTGCTCGATCGTTTTGAAGACGCAATGGTGGGGAAAATAAAATGATATATTGGTTCTTCCGCAATGAGTGGCACTAGGCATCGCATATGTCCCAGCGATACATATCATCAAGAAACGCTGCGTATTGAATTTTAATTTTATTTTAGGATCGTACTTGAAACGCCTCTCGATTCCCCTCACTCGCTTGAGAACTGTCTCACGCGAATCGCCAATGTTATTTAACATTTGCTCTCTGACTGGAAGCTTGACTGTATATCTACTCTGAGAATTTTGAGATATATTGTAAAAAGTGACGCTCGCAAATATTTTCCTCCATTGTGTAATTGTCCGATTGCGCAGAGATGTCGTTCATTTGCCTGGCATGACTGACATGTTCGTGTATATGGTGCCCAAACGACCCGCCAAAATCCATCCCAATCGTGTTTTCTGGAGAGTTGAGTGCTTGTCTGAAGACTTGACTTGACCAATATCAGATTTCAAAACAACTCCGCTCCGATTAAAAAGATCAATATCCGATAATATGTGAAATCGCGAATCAGCCAAACGAATGTTGCGCAGAAAATTTGTCCCACCTTGAAGAAACCGCCGGAATTTTATCAATAACCTGATCAGTCACGAGTGCGTTCGATAGCTGCAGTGTACGAGTTGAGTCACGATTGTAATTTGATTCTAACCATGTGATTGAACGAGATTACTGTGCCGTTGATGCCGGAAATCGAGACATTTAATGAACGCGAGAACTTCCACAAATTTCTTGGATATGAAGTTCACTTGCGATCCGCAATCCAAAAGCTCGGCATGCCTTGCGTGAGCCGTCGATGTCGCAGAGCACAACCGCAATTGAAAGCATGACTTGTTCACTATTAAATGATCCTGAAGCATAAGTCGCTAGGACAGAGGGGAGAGGAATTGTCTTAGATGCAACTTCCTTATCGATATTGTTAGTCGATAGGTCATATGAAGCCGCGTATTGTGCTTTGCCTGGCAGACTTTTGCATTAACTAGAAGTGCATTTACTTGATGCATGAGAAGAGGAGCGCAAACAATTGACGCAAAGTTTGCGACTGCGAATTTCCGTGGCCCTTTGCGATACTAGAAGTGCCACGAAGTTTTTGCAATAATAAATGACGTGATTGCCTTGACAGAAATTTAGATTTAACAGTAGCGCGCAGGACGATGACCGCTTAACATTTCGCTGCGATTTTGCCTCGATCTTCTTTGCGGAGTGCTTGCCCTTGTAGTAGCCTCGAGTACCTGACATCGATGAGTGATAAAAATCTAATAGCTGTTTAAGCGACGGCAGCTCGTTGCCCGTTAAGGTAGTTTCCTACTCGCGTAACGTGAGTGAGTCAAGTTTAGAGGTTAGAATGAGAACGAGAAGATCATCCCAATGCGTTGTGGAATGCTTCAATGCCTGAAGGGCGTATAAATGTTTTGCGGTGCCGTCAGAGATCGATTGAATTTTCCTTTGCTGTAACCGGCAAATCCATTATAGCCTTGACGTGAGTTTGAACAATCAAGCGCTTGTTCATATCGATCCCTGAGATTTGATCACGCGACATCGTAATTAGCGTCCGACAATTCTAATGAACTGATTACAGCATTTGCATCGCCGGGAGTGACGCTCATAGATACTGAAATCTTTGCATATTTGAGAGCGAAGTTGGAATGGATAACCGAGTTGAATGTATCGAAAAACGGGAAGCACTCATCATATTTGCCGGAAAATGTTGATAAATTTAACTTAGGCAATCAAATGTGCGTACTACGATCTGAGTCGCGAACACTTGAAGGAGACGGAGAAAAGATGGACATTCGCAATGTCGGTGAAGGGGAAATGAGCTCGCGGATCTTAATGGATAACGCATAGAACGCTTCCTCGAAACCATCTCGATCGCAGCCTTCGGACTCATCTAATAATTCTAGACGCGATTGCACCTCGTTATATTCCAATAGTGTTCGAGTTTCGTCTTCCGCTCTTCGAGATGAGCCACTATTGACGGGCTAATGGCGGCGATTGACTCTACATAAATTCTGATACGCATACATTATGTCTTTATGGTCGCACGCTGTCGCTTAAGTTTCGTCGCTTCTAATCAACCATCTTGCAAATATGAACGCGTGTACGCAACGGACGCAGCAAAGGGAACTTGGCAATCGAGACAATGGTTTTCTTTACTTTGTTACGCAATTAATCCTAGAAGAGGATACGATAGATGCTGGATGCCTTTCAATCGAGCGTTGTTGGAAACGTTCCTCCCGCAAGTGCTGCGCCGTTGAGAGATGGCTTCTGTTGCTCGTCGTCTGGATTGTTTTCCGTCGTCGACAGGATTCCGTTGCTACTGCGTCAGGATATGACGTAACATGAGCCGGGCTGCGTCTCTGATGCTTAGACGCGAGCTTTGCGGCTGCTTTTATTGAACTGTATGCTAGCGCTGGTTCGATGCTTGCACTGATTGCTGTTACTGCGACTTGTCTCGTCTCGATGAGATAATCTTGTCTGACTGCCAAATTGCTGCTCGCCACTTCACTGAGGCCAAATACTTCACTGAATCCGGCTCGAAGAACGAAAGAAATGTTGGCGATCTTGCTGCGTGCACGATGGATTTGTGATTGCCATGCGATCATCGTCCAAGCATTTCGCGCAGTATGATTGCTTCGAGAGCATTTGGTCGAGAAAAATGAGATTTTTCCTGCTTTCCAAATTTTATTTAAACAGACCTCAAATGAGGGCGAACGTGTTTTACAGTAGATGCGGAAAGAATCTCAACAGTGCGAACTTATTTTCCACGAGGCGAGACACGTGCTGTTAACGAGACAGAGCGGCCATGATAATCGCAGTGTTTTTGATCGATTACGACACATACATCGATTGTTAAGCGATGTATGCGTCGTAATTGACTTAACAATTGACATCTCATAGATTGATCGATTCTTTATCGAGCGATATGACTAGACGCCGTAAACGATATGTATACCGAACAAATTCTATATAATTATATACATAAATAAATTATATATAATTATATATAATTTTGGTAAAAATGTAGATCAGAGGAATCCCTCCCCCAATGACATTGACCTTGATATATTACCAAGGTCATGATTCCGAGGAAGTACAACCTCCTAAAGGAAGTTTTAACTGCAAGATATTACGTTAAAAAGTTATTAACAAAACAATTTTTAGGAATAGTATGTAATTTTCGAACACATAGCTACATATTGGATGTGGGGAAAAGTTCGTGGCATTTTTCCTGCTAGATGGCATTAAATGCTCAGCAGTCGGCAATTACTAATCGCATCGGCAACACTAGACGTTCGTTTAAAAAGTGACATTTTAACCTTTGTTTTGAGCCGAAAAAGATTGAAATCGGTGAAGTGGATCAAAAGTTATTTTATTTTGAAAATGGAAATAAATAAGGAAAAAATTCGCTACATTTTGCAGTATCACTATGATAAAGGTAAGAATGCTGCTTGTGAAAAAATTTGCGCTATTTACGGTGAAGATACTCTATCAAAATCAGCAGCACGGAAATGGAATTCGCTCGCTTTCGTGCTGGAAATTTCGATGTGAAAGATGAACCTCCGGTTGACCAATCACTGAAAAGTGATTTCCGATGAAATCATGGTAAAAGTTGAGCGTGATAAGCATGTGAGCACTGTGGAGATTGCTAGGGAACTAGGAATCGACCACACAACAGTTTTAAATCATTTACACAAAGCTGGATACAAAAAAAAGCTCGATGTTTGGGTTCCTCATGAGTTGAGTGTTAGGTACATGTTGGATCGAATTAATATTTGTGATACGCTACTGAAACGGAATGAAATTGAGCTATTTCTGAAGAGAATGATAATTGGTGATGAAAAATGGATCACCTATGACAATCCAACTAGAAAAATATCGTGGATAAAGAAAGGAGAGAAGACGCAAGCAATCGAAAAACCTGGACTGACGAGGAAGAAGGTGATGTTGTGTGTGTGGTGGGATTGGAAGAGAATCGTTCACTATGAGTTGTTATCGTCCAATCAAACAATTAATTCCGAGCAATTAATTCCGAACTCTACTGTGAACAACTGCAGAGATTACAACAAGTAATTGAGAGGAACCGGCCAGAATTAATCAATAGGAGAGATGTCTTCCATCATGACAACGCTCGACCACACACATCTTTGATGACTCGGCAAAAATTGCGAGAGCTTGGCTGGGAAGTTTTAATGCATCCACCGTATAGTCCTGACATAGCACTCTCAGACTATCATTTGTTTAGGTCTCTGCAGAACTCTCTTAATGGTGTAAAGCTAGCTTCAAAAGAGGCCTGTGAAAAATCACTTGAAGCAGTTTTTTGATCAGAAACCACAGTTCTATCGCGATGGAATTATGACTCTGCCCCAAAAATGGCAAAATATTATAGAAAATAATGGAGCATATTTGGTTTAAATAAATTGATTTAAGTACTCTAAGAAAAACACTTTAATTTTACTAAAAAATCGCCACGAACTTTTTGCCATACCCAATATTTCAGAAATATATTGTAGCGTTGTAAGCGTGGATGCAGTACGATTCTCACATCCGACTCTAACCTTTGGATGAGTGCTCTTTCCCTGCAAAGGGACGCACGATTCTCATCTTTGGGTGAATTCTAAACCCCTTTGCAGGTGGAAGGGAAGGTGAAAATCAAAGGTGAAAGTCGTGCTCCTCTTTACAGGGGTTGGGGAGGAGGGTAAGAGTCGGAAGTGAGAATCCCTTTGCAGGGGGAGAGTCGGTGATGAAAGTCGTGTATCCCTTTGCAAGGGGCAGGGGGGGGGGATAAAGCGGAGATGAGAGTGCTCCACCTGTACTGTATCCACGCATATACTTTACAATGCTATATTTTTGAAATATGTAGCTATGTAAAAATATAATAACATAAAGTACAGGCGTAGAAGTCAACGCTAGTTATTAATTAGCAATTCTTCTTAATATTAAATATATAAATCTTGACCTCGAATGTTTCCATGGTCTCATGGTCTTCATCAGTAAGCTTTTCCCCTAACACAACGGTTGAATTACAAAAATGATATCTCCAATGTTTTTCCTCTTAAAAAATTGAACCGTTAACTGTTGTGAGATAAGTCACATACTCACATACTCATAAAGTTAGAAAGCTGAGAACTCAAGCTAAAATTATATAAATGATTAAATTATCGTATGTATAAATTTGAAAATTATTAACTATCTCACCTTACACAGTTGACGCTCCAATGCTGAACAATAAATATGTCATATGCAACATTTTGCATTGTTAGGTTAGGTAATAAGTTAAAAAGTTAAAAATTATCGTCGTAATTTTAAAATACTAATTTTAAAATACTAACTGAGAGAACAATTTGTGTTTTGTCATTTCTATCGTCGGTTGAATAATGATTGCTAAACAAGTAATATAGTCAATTTGAAGACAACCAACTATAGTTTATGACATGTATTATATTACAAAGAACCTTACAGTTTATTAAGAGTCTCAGTATAAGCATGATTTAAGAGAACGGTATCATGTTGTAAATTTAGCCCGTTGGTCTGTCGATTAATGTGCATCATCTCTGATATCAATCATTTATTATAATAATTTTCCACATTCAAAATCTTTTTTCATTTTGTTAATCAAAATCATAATTATTTTGCAATCTATGATCTGTAATCACCGAATGAGTGGATGTTTGATTATAGATATGCTTTTGATGTTCAAAAAATCTGGTTTTTAATTTCCTTCCTGTTTGTCCCACATAGGAAACATTGCAATCACAACAATTGATCTTATAGACTACATTCTTTTTTAATTCAACACTTAAAGAATCTTTATGAATCTTAATAAATTAATTCAACTTGTTCAAACTGAAAAAAGAAACCCTATGGCAAATCCCATTAATTATATTCTTGAATTTATTCAATATCTCTTCTACATTCGGTCTTCTACATTGGAAATTAAAAATCAGACTTTCTGAACACTAAAAGTATATTTATATAGTCAAATATCAATGATTACGAATCATAGATCAAAGCGATCATGACTTTGATTGGGCAAAATGTGGAAATTCTAGATATGGAGAATTATTATAACAAATGATTGATATCGGAGATGATTATTAATCGATAAATCAACGGACTAAATTTATAACATGATACCGTTGTCTTAAATCATGCATACTGAGACTCTTAATAAACTGTAAGGTTGTTTGTAATACAATATAATACATGTCATAAACTATAGTTTGTCTTCAAATTGACTATATTACTCGTTTAGCAATCATTATTCAACCGACGATCGAAATAATAAGACACAAATTGTTCTCAGTTAATATTTTAAAATTGTGACGATAATTTTTAACTTTTTAACTTTATTAACAATGCACAAAACATTGCATACGACATATTTATTGTTCAGTATTGGGGCGTCAACTGTGTGAGATGAGATGATTATTAATTTTCAATTAAATTTCAAATTTATATATACGATAATTTATTCATTTATATAATTTTAGCTTGAGTTCTCATTGCCACTCAGTTTTATAACATTATGAGTATGTGACTTACCTCACAACAGTTAACGGTTCAATTTTTTGAGAGGAAAAACTGTTCAGTACCTTTATCGTTTACGGCGTCTAGTTATATCGTCTAATCACATCGATAAAGAATCGATTAATCCACGAAGTGTTGATTGTTAAGCGACGCATGCGTCGCGCGTAATCGATCTGATACATTCAGATCATTATGGCCGCTCTAACTGCCTCGACAATAGTACGCGTCTCGCCTCGTGGTGAACAAGCCGCGTTACCATTGAGATCCTCTCTGCTACTGTAAAACACGTTCGCATTTGAGGTCTGTTCAAATAAAATTTGGAATGCAGGAAAAATCTCATTTTTCTCGATCAAATGCCCTCGAAGCAATTATACCGCGGGAAACATTTGGACGGTGATCGCATGGCCGTGCCATCACAAATCCATCATGCACGCAGTAAGATCGCCAACAAAAACGTTGGAGATATTATTTTGTAATCCAACCATTGTGTGTTAGGGGGAAAGCTTGCTGATGAAGACCATGAGTGAAATATTCAAGGTTTATATATTTAATATTAAGAAGAATTGCTTATTGATAACCAGCGTTGACTACTATCGCCTGTACTTTATGTTATTTATGTTATTTATTATCATATTTCTAAATTGTTCAAGGAGTCTATGAAAAATTTATTAGTTTTGTGTTAATTTGTAATTTCTCATATAGCTATGTGTTCGAAAATTATATACTATTCCTAAAAAATGTTTTGTTACAATAATAACTTTTGAGCAAATAACATCCTGCTATTAAAACTTCCTCAAGATCATTCGAGATCATAACTTTGATAACATATATCAAAGTCAAGATCATTGGGGGAGGGGGGGAAAGGGATCGTACCTATTGTCCCATTCCGGTTATTTTTGTTTCAAATAAATTCAAACTTTGGACGAATGTCAATTACTGGGCTCAAAAACTTGAATACACACTATGTATTGCCGTTTTATTAAACACACAAGCAGTGCTACTAACGACATCTCTCTAATAAATAGAACTTATTCCCATTATTTAATATGTTATATATATTATATAATATAAAACGACTTTTCTTTTAGTAGATAATGAAGAAATCGATGTGTGTGTGTGTGTGTGTGTGTGTGTGTGTGTGTGTGTGTGTGTATATATATATATATATATATGTACTATAAATCTCAGAAATAAGTGCGCATATTTATCAATAAAATCAATGTACGGAAATCAAATACGGAATGTCATAATTAAGCT
>NW_017259186.1:501029-518714 GCF_001594045.1 Atta colombica
TCAATGTAACTATATGTATAATTTTATATGCAATTATATATGAGCAATTTTTTTACATTTCTCCAAACTTAATTTTTTCTGGAACAAATATTTTGAAAATTTCGTTTTTAATTATTTTTGATATTCTCTTATTATTATTATTATTTTTACTACACTAAAAAGTATTATTATTATTATTTTTAGTACACTAAAAATTTTACAAATAAAAGAAGGATGTATGAACATATATGAACATATCTCATACATAATTATATATGTTTATGAATGTTTATATATGTTTATGTATGTTTATACATATTTTTATATATTCTTGCATGAACAATTTTTTACCGGAATGGTGTTTCCAAAATTTATAAAGTTATAAGATATAATTACTAGAAACATAGAAGAAGAAAAAATCAACATGTTAGATTTAGATCTCATTTAGATTTAATAAATCAAGTGTTACATCATTACAAATTTTTTATCATAATTGATTACAAGAGATATTATATCTAAGTTATAATAATACAAAATAATTAAAAATTATTTCTATTGTGATTTTTAATTGGTTGCAAATTATTAATTACTTGGATAAGAGACATTATTTAAGATAAAGACAAACTCTTCTTTCTTCTCACGATGCATATTAGGAGAAAAAAAGATTTTGCGATGTACAATGTTTTCAACTACCCTGTTTTCTTAAATTATGTAATCCCTTAAGATGTATACAGTAACATTTTCTTAAACTTGTTTATCAATTAATTATATATTATCATTATTAAAAAATGGATACCAGTAATTTATCAAGGTTATACTTCTCATTTGCAAATGCTATTTTTGAATCGTACACACTTTTTACACATGTTTGTAATGTATTTCATTCGTTTAAACTTTTGGTATTTATTCTTTTCATTATTAATATAATCTTAAAATATCTTAATAAATAATAATCATATTTTATTTTAATACTGCAATTTTGATTATAATTATTAATTATTTATTAACTAATTTTGATTATAACTGCTCAAAAGATGAGCAAGATAAAGAAATAACATAAATTATAATAACAATGCAATACAAATAATAAAAGTTATTATGCACATGGTGAAAGCATTGACAATTCATACAATAATGTAGTATTCACTCTATTAGCAGTAGTGTTAGTAGTATAGTAGAAATAATACTATTATCATTACTAGTTTAGCAGTTGTAATAATAATAATAATAATAACGGCGATCATTATGGTAATAGTAATGGTTATAATATTAATAGTAACAGCAGTTGCTCTAACAGTAATAAAAATATAAGTATGAAAATAATAATAGCATTAATATAATAATGATAATAGTAGTTACAGAAATATTAACAATGATAATAATTTTACAGCAGCAGTAGGAACGGTAATAATATCTCAAGCAGTAAAAATACAATAGCAGTAAAAATAATAGTTACAGAAAAATAAATGAAGACTAACAGAATAATACGATGGTAAAAATAATATTAATAGTAATAATAGAACATTAATAGTAATATCAGTAATATCAGGTAATAATAATGTTAGTGGCAGCAGTGGACAATTTTAGTGATGATAGTGATGATAATTAATAATAATAAATATTTGGAAATAGTAAGATATGTAAGTGATAAATAAATAGTAAATAATCAGTAACTAGTAATAATACTTGATGATAGTGATAGAAATAGTATTTTTAATATTGGTAATAAAAATAATAGTTATAATAGTAATATTAGCAATAGTAACAGAAGTAGTAATAGTTGTAGCGGTAGTAGTAATAGTAGTAGTGGTAGTAGTAGTAGTGTTGGAGGTGATAATAGTAGTAGAGTAGTAATAGTTGTAGTAATAGTAGTAGTAGTATAATATCAGTAGCAGCAGCAATAATAGTGATAACAGTAGTAGTAACAGTAATAGTACTAATAGTAGTAGTAGTAGTAGTTGGTAGTAGTAGTAATAGTAATGATAATAGTAGTAATAGTACTGATGATTGGTGGTAGGAAAGCGTCGTCTACAATGAACAGTTGCAATAAAAGCCGTGAACGAAATAGATTTCAACCATTTCGCTCATATGAACTTTACGACTTATTAACATTCCCAGCTATTAATGATTGATCGATCAATATCATAATATTGAGCGACATTGAATCAGCATCGATTTGATCGATCAATTTATTCCCGACGGCTCTTATTGCTACTGTTCATTGCAAACAACGCATAATAGGAGTAATAATAGTAATAGTAATAGTAGTAGTAGTTGTAGTAGTAGTAATAATAGTAGTAGTTGTAGTAGTAGTAATAGTAGTAGTAGTAGTAGTAGTAGTAGTAGTAGTAGTAGTAGTAGTAGTAGTAGTAGTAGTAGTAGTAGTAGTAGTAGTAGTAGTAATAATAGCAGCAGCAGCAGGTGTAGTAGTAGTAGTAGTAGTAGTAGTAGTAGTAGTAGTAGTAGTAGTAGTAGTAGTAGTAGTAGTAGTAGTAGTAGTAGTAGTAGTAGTAGTAGTAGTAGTAGTAGTAGTAGTAGTAGTAGTAGTAGTAGTAGTAGTAGTAGTAGTAGTAGTAGTAGTAGTAGTAGTAGTAGTAGTAGTAGTAGTAGTAGTAGTAGTAGTAGTAGTAGTAGTAGTAGTAGTAGTAGTAGTAGTAGTAGTAGTAGTAGTAGTAGTAGTAGTAGTAGTAGTAGTAGTAGTAGTAGTAGTAGTAGTAGTAGTAGTAGTAGTAGTAGTAGTAGTAGTAGTAGTAGTAGTAGTAGTAGTAGTAGTAGTAGTAGTAGTAGTAGTAGTAGTAGTAGTAGTAGTAGTAGTAGTAGTAGTAGTAGTAGTAGTAGTAGTAGTAGTAGTAGTAGTAGTAGTAGTAGTAGTAGTAGTAGTAGTAGTAGTAGTAGTAGTAGTAGTAGTAGTAGTAGTAGTAGTAGTAGTAGTAGTAGTAGTAGTAGTAGTAGTAGTAGTAGTAGTAGTAGTAGTAGTAGTAGTAGTAGTAGTAGTAGTAGTAGTAGTAGTAGTTACAATAACAATTATAACAATGTTGATATTTTAGAAGGGAGATGTAATAATATTTTAATTCCAGTTAATACTACTATTAATATCGACAATAATATATTATATTCGTTAGAATATTCAGTTATTTGAAAAATGTTGTTTTGTATTTATTGTATTTATATTGTGATTACAATATATATAAAATAACATTTAGTAATTCGATTTCACTTTAAACCTATTATTAGTGCGTATATGTATATTTTTATTATTGTTATTCAAGTTATTGGATAATATACTTCTTTTTATAAACATATAAAATTTTTGAAGTCTTCTTCTTTTGTATAATACTTGTTATTTTGTTCGTAACATATTGTGTAAAGTTTTAGAAGTATGTTCACGTATCTTTCAGAATGTTAGACATTTTTTCATTTTTGAAAATAGGATAACATTCAGAGCTTTTGTTCTTTCTTTTAATAAATTATTCTTTTTGTCTTAATAAATAATATTCAGATGCTATATTTATATTAATGATATGAGTATTATGCACTGTTTGTGCAATTTAAAGATTAAAGATGAAAAGAACACTTGTAAAATGTTTGTAAAATAATATTAATTTAAGCAGTTTTACAAGAAACAAATAATTGATTAATAATTAGATGAAATTAGTAGTTTTTTCAAATTATACATTAAGTAAGTGTATCATGAAAGAAATATCGGTTTCATTAATTAGATCAGACTTTAACGCTTTACGCATGAATAAAACTTTTTCACATCGTCTTGTTGAGCAAGGTAAGAAAAAAAACAAAACAGAATAGATGCTTCTTTAACCAGTTATTAAGCAGAGCTTTAATGTTTATTCGTTTTTTTTTAATTTTTTCTCTGTCTCGCTTAGGCCAGGTTGCATCAATGTTACTCTAATTTTAAGCGAGACTTAAAACTTTCTTTGTCTCTGTCTCTTTTCGGTTATAAAACAAAATAGAGAGAGTTTTAACTTTCGTTTAAAATCAAAATAACGTTGATGTAACCAGGCATTAATCTGTTGAACTGTTTGACTCTCAAACAAAATTTTGAACGAGCTTGCAATAAACCACACGAAAAATTTGTATGTATCATAATCTAAAATTTTTAGACTAAATTCACACTTCACATAGTATAAGATCTCTTAAAACTTGTGTATTTCTTACATTTTATTTTATAGCTCCTGTTTTATACTTACATTATAAATAAATATTATAATCAAATAATTAATTCCGATGCAGCACTTTTTGTTCCTATGTAAGTGTTTTTCGATATTATGTGATCAGAAATAATGTGAATGTAAGTTCGGAAAATATAACTATGTGACAGTATAACTATATAATAGTATAATAATATAATGAGTAAGTTAACTTTTTTTTCAACTAAGTTAATGTTAATAGCTTTGAAAATTTAACTTAATTAAAATACAAGTTAATCCATTATGAAATTAATTGAATTAAAAGTTAAGTGAATAAAAGAAGTAATTGAAAAATTAAAAGTTAAATTTGATCCGAATGAACAACCATAAAAAAAAATAAAGAGAAAAAGTTTTGACCATTTTACAAAATTTTTCATTTTTTTTTCTCATAACACATTTATTAAAGAATCTGTTATTTTTATTCACAAGTAACTATTATACAATGTAAAATTACTAAATTATATTTATTATCCTCTCGCATTGTGTCTGAAAATTGACTTCAAAAAAATCAAAAGTTAATAGTTACTGATAAAATGTAACTAAATTAAGTAAAAATTAATTAAATTTTTAACTTTTTAACTTAATTTTTATCTTTTTAATTTAGCGTTAACCAACCCTGTATCCAACGAATCATTTTAAAAAGTGTATAAAATAGAAATAAAAACTTCAGCAGATCTTCATTACATGTAACAATATACTTTATGGATTTATTAATTCATTTAATGAAAAGGAGAAGACAAAGACAATTAAATATTTAGCCAATCTGTGATCTTATTTAAATAACTACATCTGTTTAATTTAGTAACAGATTTTACTTCTTCTAATACAAAGAACTTCCTTTTTCACATCTTCTTCTCTTACGGGATTTATTTCGACTTGTCTGCTTTACACGTGCGTTCATCTACTCCTACTTTCTTCATATAATTTTTAACGAAACATTTAAACGAAAAACTATGTACAGAGTTTATGGCTATAAGTTTAAAGAGATTTATATCATAACCCTTTCAAAACGAAGCAATTTATTTTAAATAGAATTTAACTAAAATTATCTTTATTTTCAGCGAGTTTGAATATTCAATCAAATAATCCATAATTTTTAATTATGTATAAATAGTTATAAAAATTAATTATATACCGCTAGTAGAAAGTTTTGTGTACAGCTACATTTGCTTGGCTTATAATTTATCTTGCCTTATAATTTATCTCTTATTTATTTATCTAGTATTTATATTTTTTAAGAAAAAATAGTGCTACATATACAGGGTCTACTTATAACTTGAAAACTTTGAAACATTTTACTTATTTTTGATGATATGAAAAAAATGTTTTAGATAAAAGTGGAATGGATTTGAGAACATCTTTTGGTCACGTTATTTTTTTCTAAGTGGAGATGTTATATAGATATGAAGATCACCTCTACTTTTTTTAGATATAATTTTTGATTATTAATTTTATTAATATTAGATATAATTTTTAGATATGATTTTTTTTTTACATAATATGGCTCTTCTGATTACTCTGTATGTAAAAATATTAAGATAGAGATATAGAAAAGTAATAGGTTTTGAATTATTATATACTTTATTCTAATACGTATAACTGAATTTTTTTATAATCGTTCTCATTATATTAATTGATTCCGCTCATTATTCTGTGTATAAAAGTATTAAGATACGATTGTCAAAAAATTAACACTTTACGTAATTTAATATGTAATTTAATATGAATAATTTAATATGTTAATATGTGCAAGGTACAAAGTATAAAATATCTCAAAATCTATTAATTTTTCGATATCTCTATCTTAATATTTTTACATAATTAAAAGAATTATATCGTGTAAAAAAATCATATAATTACATCTAAAAAAAGTGATGACCTTCATATCTATGGCGTCTCCATTTAGAAAAAAACAGCGTGATCAAAATATATCTCTCTCGAAACCGTTCCAATTTATACGAACATTTTGTTCGTATTATCAAAAATAATAAGTGAAATATTCAAAGTATATTCAAGTTAAGTAGATTACCCGGTAAAAAGTTTGTTGCATGAATATGTATGAATATATATAATGTAAACACATATAAATATTCATAAACATATATAACTATATATGAAATATGTCCATACGTGATTATCTGTTTTTCTTTTAAAATTACTCTTTAGTGTAATGAAAATAATAATAACAATGCGAAAAAATAAAAAATAATTGAATGGATAATTTTCACATTGTTGTAGAAAAAATTAAGTTTGGAGAAATGTAAAAATTGTTCATACACGATTATATATGTAATTTTATATATAATTATTAGAGCCCTGATTATCCATCGACGTACCTATTCCAATCAATCGTAGCGTGTTCCTCACGATTCTCCCCACTATTACTCGCCCGAAGCCCGAGCGACGGCGCCACGGCGGTGAAGGATGAGATATAGTGGAGAAAGGTAGCTATGTTTGATGCAATCTCAGGACTTTATATAATTCGAACTCTAATAGTTATATATGAACAATTTTTCTTTAAATTTGATTTTTTCAAAAACAGATAGTGCAAAAATTATCCTTTTAATAATTTTATTTTCACATACATATATTTCTATTACACTTAAAAATAAATTTGCAAAAGAAAGAAAGATATATGAACATGTATGGACATATTTTATATATAATTATGTTTGTTTATAAATATTTATATATATTTATATATGTTTATATGTACATATTTATATATATTTATGCATGAAAAATTTTTTGTCAGATACCCTATACGTAAAATACACAAAAATAAGTTTTAAGAGATATATTATCATTAATAAAATTTAATGCTATATTTATATCTCGTTAAATTTTAAAAAGAGAATGTTTGTACTGTAGGATTGAATATTCATTTGAAAATAATAAAAATTGAAAATAGTTTTAAAAATACAACTTTTCTTTTAAATTTATGTTTCTTTTCTTTTTATATTATTTAATCTTCTGAACAAACCAAATTTTGAAATATTAATAAAACTAAAGAAAATATATTAAAAAAGAAAATTCGAAAGTGCATGGTTGCTTTCAACAAATTATTATAATAATAAGATATTAAATATGCAAAAAAAGGAGAATTTTCTAAATTAAGAATATTATTTCTAAAATATTTCTGAAATGTATTAATTTATGAGTATACTAGAGAGCTAAAAACTTTTTAGTTATTTATCGAATATTTTTCTATAAAATAAATAAACCCGTAATAGCAATAATGTTATATATTATACATTTCTTTTCCCGATGTACTTTGTCATTGAAATTCATTGCTGCTACAAACTTTTGTATAAAATATTTTTGTTTTCAAAGATATTGCTATGCTTTTTTACTTTCGATATATACCGATCATTCTTAACATCTTTAAATAATTAAGCGCTTAATATCTAATAAAGGATACATATTTATTTTGTCTCTCATTAGCAGCCACTGATAACTAGTTATCATTAGCTCTTCCTGCTTAATATTAATACCAGCCTTAATTACGCGACGATACTATTTATCATTGAATATCTCGCGTTCATAAATCAATATTATATTCGACAGATCTCTAAAATGGAATAATTTATCTTCGCCAACAGATTATTTTTTTCTCGCATTAATTCCATTCTTAATTTAATAATAATGCTATTCAAAAGAATAATATGCACGCTGCTTTATTGACACGAAAAACTATACATAACTCGATTATTCAACGGATGAATCATAAACCGTTGTCAATAAATACATATCCTTACGATACACAAGATAACAAAATTTATTTATTCAAGCTGTATCCGTATTTTATTCATATTGTGTATTAATAATATTAATGAATATTTATTCAGAAAATACTTGCCAATATTATTAACATAAAATATACAATAAACTTTATACAAACATACAGGAACTTGTATATATACGTTTAAAAAATATACGCAAAGAATTAAACTAAACATAAAATATTAATTTTTGTTAAGAGAAATAAAACTTTAACACAAGAAGCTATTGTTTTTTATTCTAGTGTTAATTCAACATGAAAATATATGAATGGAATTTTTTAAAGTTTTTAGATAATGTGTTAAGAAGATGAGAATATTCAGCGCTCACGGGAACCTGATAAGTATAATAGATACAAGTGTCCTATTTTTTATATAATACAAAAATCTTACGACTTTTCATTCTTTTTCTGAAAGGTTATTAAATATAAAACGGTATTTAAAGATTATGCATTTCTTCCGTGTCTTGCAGGCATTCCAAGAATGGATTTGGACACGAAAGAAATTCGCGAAACGCATAATCTTTATATAGAAAGCACCCGTGGAAGTCTCAAGAATGTTATAAAATAATTTATATATATTATAATTTCATTCTTAATAGGAAAAAATGTGTTTGCGCATCATGATAATATTACTATAAAAATATTACTATAAAATAACAAATATATTTTTATTTTAATATATTGAAAGATTATCATACCTACTGCAATACGCTACAATTATGATTGCGAGTTCGAAAAAATTGTTACTAACGTAAATGAAAGAAGTCGGTTACTCTCACTTGTATCAAGCTACAGAAAACTGCAAAAAAGAGAAAGAAAAAAGGAAAGAGGAGAAGGTAAAAAGACAAGAAATGAAAAAAAAACAATTTAATCTATTATTCATAATTCATGGACCGCATATTGATTGATACAGGTTGACTACAAATCAAACGATATTCTACAATAAATAGTCCACAATCATGTAAAGCAATATGCCACAATATTCCACTATCATGTCCAATTGTTTATACAATATTGAAAATTTAAAAATTTATTGTTTTATCTAAATATGTTATATTTATAGCTTAAACATTATTATATTGTTGTAGCTACTATATGTAGAGCTATATGTAGAGCTATATGTATAAGTTTCTGTTCTCAAACAGAATAAGGCATGCACGGCGACGTTAACTTATGGCTATATTAAAGGCATACATAGTACACAAAAACATTTAAGCAGTAAAACATAAGCAGTAAGTAAATAAGCTTATCACAGTAGAGATCATTAAACGTAAGCTGTAGCAAATCCAAATATTGATTTGCTTACTGTTCGTGTCTTTACTGCTTAAGTTCTTTGTGTATCATAGCACTTTAACGTCGCAAATTGTATCGCACGAAACTATACTATACAATATTGGTTAGAATGGATTGTTTCATAATATGAAACTTCATATTATGTATTAATCTATCTAATATATATTTTATATTATATATTAATCTATCCTAATAAATATGAATCCATAGATTTTTTCCTTCTTAGTTGCATTTCTTGAAAAGCATTCTTCTCATTCTCTTATTTTGTAATAAATTAAGATCGAACTTTTAAGCATTCTATTCTTCGTAAGTTTAAATTACACAATTGAATATGAGGCATAGTTTCCTGACAATTGCTCTCGAACTCGACTTCGGATGTAACTTCGGCAATTATTATATGTAATACTAATTATCGATCGTTCTAACAAACACGGCGAGTTCGTGAGTTTTTCAAGATTTTCCATTCTTCGACTCCACTGTCACGGAGGAGACTTGGACCCGCTGCATTTATCTGCTATTATTTGTTGCTGTTGCGAAGATGATTGTTGTTGCTGTACTTGCTGCTGCTGCTGCTGCTGCTGCTGTTGCTGCTGTTGTTGCTGCGGATGCTGCTGCTGCTGTTGGTGATGATGTGATGAATCTGTGTTTACTCCAAGGTCATTACTTATTAAATTACCACTGTCATTTTTATCTACCACGCCACTCGTATGCACAGGATGAAAATATCGTTCTGAAACACAATTTTTAATCGATATAATAATATAAGAAAAAAGATCAAAGATGAACAAAGGACGTTATTAAAATATTAAATGAATTCAGAAAATCAATTAAGGAAATTCAGAAAATTCAGAAAATAAGAACTTTCCAAAAATCAAATTTTGTTTTTTTTTTCATACTCTTATAGTAGAATATCTAAAAGATATAATTGTAGGGATAGTGGAGATAAGTTGAGAGAGGAATAGGCGAAGATAGATAAGGATAATTAGTTCCGAGCCTTGCTCCAATACTGATATCTTCGGATCATGAGGTACCACAATTAACACGTACAGCCGTGTGCAAAAGTATTAGGCTCTTATAATTTTCTCGCATTGTATGAAAAGTTAAATATTTCGGCGAAAAGAAATCTCAGAAAGCCTTTCGACCATGCATTTTAAAATGTAAAGATGGGGGGGGCTTTAAATCTGTGTTTGAATCTTTTGTCTACAATATTTTGTTTCTAAGTTACATAAAATTGAAAAATAATACCTTTGTGATATATTCATCTTATTTTAAAGCACTACAGTTCAAAGAAACATCAGCAAACAAAATTTAATATGAAAGTATGTGAAAGTAGGCTTTCTAAGGTTCAAAATTTATTATTTATTTTTTATTATGTGAAATTTTATTGTATATAAACTTTTTTAAAATTGATGATCGAATAAAGTTATTTAAAAAAATTGAAAAAATTTATATGAATCAAGCATAACAAACATTTTTCTTCTTTTGTCTTTAATTTCAAAATTAAAAAACGTTTTAGAAAAAATAAGTTTTTATGAAATGCGAAAAAATTAGAAGTGCCTAATATTTTTGCGCACACATTTTGGCTGTAATTATACACGTCAATTCAGAACCAAAGTCAGATCGGAGATCTTGGCGTATAATCACCGTCAATATTATATACATTAATATTATACTTTAATATATAATTCTGTAAACATACATTTCAGTCCTATTATTAAAAGTAAAATATCACATAACATAATTTCCTTGTAATTATACATGATAAAATTTGACAAATCTTTCTATAAGACGCAAAATTGCTGATAATATAATTGGTCATTAAATGAAATTGTAATTACTGTAAATTAAAAAATTTATATAACTTATTCTTAAATCATTCTGAAATGTTACAATTTGACGCCCGAACAAAAAAAAAGGAAAAATTAAATAAATATATAAGAGAAAATGATTATTTTACAAATGTATATTAACGGATATTACAATAGCTGGGAAATTGCAAGAGACAAAGAAGAAGATCGTCAATCGAAAGATACCGAGGTTAAATACAAAGTCAGAGCTGAAAAACTTAGTACAAAAAAGTGAAAACATTTGCATGGTAAAATAAAGTTAGAGAAAAGGTAACACTGAGCTAGAAACATTGCGAAGATAGCTACAGACATTAAAGTACAATATAAAGATACAACATATAAAGCAAATATACATAAATTATTCGAAAAGTTTTGAGTTTCAACATAAAGATAACATTACTCAAAACCATCTTCTGATACTACAATCATATTAGATATACAACTTTGCTTCCGCCGTTTTTTTTCCGAAATTCAAGGCTTTATTGTAAAAACTGGTTATACATTTATGATTCAAAGTATTGTCCACTACTTTTGTTGTCCACTGTCGCTGGCCACTACTTTCTCCCATCTTTCGGGTAGCGTACGAATCCCGCGTCGAAAAAACTGGTCATCTTTTGAGGCTATCCACAAATCGATCCAATTTTTTACTTCTTCATAAGACCGGAAGTACTGGTCAGCCAGGCCGTGTGCCATTGATCGAAACAAGTGATAGTCAGAGGGAGAATACGACGGGTGGGGTAGGACTTCCCATTTCAACGTTTCCAAGTATGTCTTGATCACTTTTGCAACATAGGGTCGAGCATTGTCATGCTGCAAAATCACTTTATCGTGTCTCTCGTTGTATTGCGGCCGTTTGTCTTTCAATGCTCGGCTCAAACGCATCGAGTGCGTTCGATACCGATCGCCTATGATTGTTTCAGTCGGTTTTAACAGTTCATAATACACTACGCCGAACTGGTCTTACCAAATACAGAGCATGACCTTAGACGTCAAAATCACCGTTCTTGAAGCGTTAAAATCACACACGTTCTTTCACTAATAGCGGTCTCACCATAAGTATTTGAGAGCATTCGATGAGCCTCAGCCGCAGATTTCTTCATATTGAAGCAAAAAATTAAAACCTCCCGCAAATGACGAGAATTTGGCTCGTAAACTGACATTTTCAATCGAGAATAACTTTATGATGCAGACACAAATCGACTAATGTTTCTATGTGGTTATGTTGACAGATGCCCAAGTTTATTGTATGACGTCTATTTATTTCGACCACCACTTACTAAAGCCATCTATAGGAAAACGGCGGAAGCAAAGTTGTATATCTAATACATACTTCGAAAGATATCTGTGAAAATTGTAGCCATTTTGAACGTTTAGTTGAATCATTTGCGCCAATCAATGTCAGTATTTTTGTAAAAATGGAAAAGATCGAATATCGTGCCGTGATTAAGTTTTTGCATTTAAAAGGCAATACGCCTACGCAAGTCAAAGTCAAGTTGGATACTAACGGGGACTCTGTCCCATTATTTGCTATCGTGAAAAGATGAGCAGCTGAATTTAAACGTGGTTGTATCAGCTGATGATGATTCAGAATGCCCAAAAACTATAACCAATAATATTGAAAAAATTCATCAAATGATACTGGTCGAATCCGACGATTGTCGAATCAAAGAGAGATAGCAGAGAATATAGGCATATCGAAAGAATGCATTTATCATATATTGACTGAAGAATTAGGCATACGTAAGCTAACCGCACATTGACTGTCGCGCATGCTCACTGTGGAGCAAAAACATTTCCAAGGCTCTGTTGAAGTGTCGGTTTAAGTGAAACGAATTGTCGAATTTTTTGCGTCGATTAATAACTATTGATGAAACTTGGATCCACTACTTCACTTCTGAAACGAAAGAATAGTCGGAACAGTGGAAGGGTGAACCTGCTCCGAAAAAGGTCAAGATGATTTCATCGGGAAGATGATGACTGTTTTTTGGAACAATCATCATAAAATTGTATTCATATCGATTATTTCGAAAAAGGTAAAATAACGAGAACGCATCATTAATTGACAAGCTGAAGATAGAAATTGCGAAAAAAAAGCCGCATTTGAAAAGAAGAAAGTACTATTCCATCAAGGTAATCACATCGTCTCACGCTTCGATGATCGTCATGATAAAAATTCACGAATTGCAGTTCGAATTGATTGACTACCTACATTCATCAGATCTGGCTCTCAGTGACTTTTTCTGTTTCCTAGGCTCGGAGAACAGAGATTTTTTTATCGAACGAGCAGGTCATCGCATTCGTAGAAGCCTATTTTGCAGAGCAGATGTTAACTATTATTTGAATGAATTAAAGGGTGAAAACATTTCTGGGAAAAATGTATCGACTAAAAGAAGACTATGTTGAAAAATAAAATTGAATTCGACCGAAAAAATACTTGTTTTTATGTTAGGCTCAAAACTTTTTAAAACGATTCTTGTACATATATGCATCCTGTATAAGATGAAAAGCTACTGCCAGAGATAATGTTTGAACATATAATTGGCAAATTTATGTGAAATTGTCACAATTTCGAAATAAAGTTGAGAATAATCTGCAAGAAAATTTTTAAATAAATTTAAATATTATTTTCACATAAAGAATATTCCTAAAAAGGTAATATTATCGTTAAAGGAGAATATTGCAAAGTAGGGCTAAAATTTGGTTTGATGTAAACAAAGAAAATATTACATTCGAAGAATTTGAAGATGTTTAAGGCGGAATAAATTTTTTTCTATTAAACGATTACAAATTGAATTACGTAATACATAAAAGTGTAAAAGATATAAACAGATGAATGGATCATTAAAAATTTATGTCTTAAAAGTAAAAACGGAAGCAACATATATAATGAAGAATACAAAAAATATGAGATTAATTACATTATAATATGTCTATCTTCTTCCTTCTCTGTCACAGGGCATATGATTTTCCAAATAAAGCAATTTCAGCGATCAGCCCCGTTTCCTCCCTCTCCTCCTATCATGGAGCATACGACTTTCTATGTGAAGTGAAGTGTACTCATTTATTTATGATGCCTTCTGTTTTATTTATGATCTCACAAGGGAAACACCAGGTCAGGGATTTTGACTTTTTGCAGGCTGTTCTTAAGTGAAAAAAAAAACGATACGTGTTTGACCGTTTCAGCTATTGGCACTCATAGTTTCGAAGAAATCGATTTTTAAAATAATTATTGTAATAATTTGAAAAACGCACTGTATAGGAAAATATCAATATCTTTAAATTTCATTTTATTTCACCAAATGTTAAAGATAAAATTACATCTGGATGGATGATTCTGAATCTCGGATGATGATTTTGAACGCAAATATGGTAGATCGCGCGCCAGTCAAAATATTGCTCATTTCACTAAGCATATGACTCATTCGCGCAACTCATTGCAGCGATTCTTTGAACTGAAAAAGTATTTCAATAAAATTTATCAGCATGGAAAATAAATAGAAATGTTCATGATAAAATGATAAAATATGCTAATAGAGTGGAAAATGCGATTATTGATGCTAAACAAGATAAAACTTTGTTGCTCTTAAAACAAGGTATAAGTGATAAATTTGGGTTGAAAATTTGTGGTCGAATTTTATACAAATTACAACTGGTTGAAAAAGTGAAAAGTTCCAAGTTTTCTGAAAGAATAGAAATTATTGAAAAAAAATTGCGGAATTTGTGGCAGAAATGATTCGTGATTTTCGAAGAAGATGAAAAATCACTTTAGGAAGAATGCATCACACAAAAAAGTATTAACAGTAATTTTAATATTTCATCACCTATTTCATTACCTTGCACAAAGAAAGATTCAGTCGCCAACTTTACGAAATAGGTCGTCACAGAACCGATACAGGTCGGTATTCATAGTCGATTCTTACATTTAAGACTGTCTTAAGTACAATCTAAGATGTCGTAAGTTAATCTAATAACTGTATTAGAATCTTGCCATTAACATCTTGTATTTTACCACAGAGCACGAGGAGCTCTCGGGAAGCTCCTCAGAAGATCATAAAATTTTTGTAAGCTTCATTTAAGCTTCAAAAGGAATTTGAACGTAACTCCTCGAAAATTCTTGTATTCATTTTTAAGAATTCTCTGGGAGTTCCATTTAAGTTCTGAGAGAGTTCTTTTCAAGCTCGCAACAAGCTCATAAAATTTTTTACAAGTTCATTTCAACTTAAAAGGAATTCGCTTGGAGCTCTTCCCCACTCTTTTGAGAATTCCCTAGGAGCTTCATTTAAGATCGCAAGAAGTTTGGAAATTGTATTTTGAGAGTTCCCTACGAGAATAGTTCCCAGGAAGTATTCTCTACTGAAAAAAAATCACGTCACAAAGTTATATAATGAAATCATGTAATTAAAACATATAAATCACGTAACGGATTGTTCCAAATTGTAAAATAAGTGCCACGTAATAAGGAAATCAAATATTCTTGAGGCTTCCACGGGTGCTTGCTATATAAAGATTATGCGTTTCGTGGATTTCCTCTGTATCCAGATCTATTCTTGGAATGTCAATGTTTCGTGAATCTTGCAGTCCACTTCATCAGGGCAAAGAGCAGCCTGATACTAAGTTCCTTCGGATCATTCCTTTTTATATTACGTTATTTATTGGAGTGATGGAGGGAAAGAAGAGAATTGTGGGTGGAGGGGGGGAGGGGGAGAGAAAGGAAGGAAATCGATCAATCTTCAATAACCAGAAGAATGATTTTCCATATTTTATTTATATTGTAGCCATTATCTCTATTTAGATTGTTTAAGGGTGTTTTTGTTCTCTATGGCTTCTCTATACTTTCTTGGAAAGTATGATGTAAAGTACGGCTATTGTGGTCGTTTTGTCAAACAGTATTTGATGTCCTGTTTCGATGTTGTGTCTGATAATGCTGATTGCGTGACGTGTTTTAGTCTGACATCACATTGGTTCTTTTATCCCTAGGTTGACCATTCTCCCAGTTTCCAATGTATACTTGCCTGCAGGAACAATATATTTTGTATGTACTCTTGCGGATTAAGTGGAGGTCTTTGATCTTTAGAATTTCTTAAGATTTGTTCTATCTTTTTAGATAGTTTAAAGATAGTTTGGATATTCTGTTTGTTTAATATCCTGCTAATCCGATCTGTTGTTCCTTTGACATATGGGAGAAGACATATGGATAGAATCCTTTTCTGATTGTGTCAGAGACCATTGTCTTGTTTGCATGTTTATTGATTGTTTTGATTATGTTTTTTTCGTCATATCCTGTTTTTCTATAAGGCTAATTTTAAATGATTGAGTTCTGTCTGTAGATGTTCTTTGTCATAGATGGTGAAAACTGTATGTACAAGTGAATTGATTGCAGACTGTTTTGTGCTGGGTGGTGGTGCGATTCGGCGTGTAAGTATCTATCTGTGTGCGTTGGTTTTCTGTACACTTGATGATCTGAGGTACCGTCAACTTTCTTAGAGATAAGAACATTTAAGAAGGGGAATGTTCCCCTTTTTTCTCTATGTTTATAGTGAAGTGGATGTTGATTGTTGAGAAAAATAAGGAATTTACGCTTGAATTTACGCTTCTTTTTACTCTATGAGACGTGCTCTCGCGAGATTGCGAAACGACAGCAGTATCACGGATCTCGATTAATTGATGATGATTGGTGTTTACCTTATATTACGTCCAGAGGATTCCACGATTCTTTTCTTTCGTAGAAAAATTACAATGAACCTTTTTGCGTAATTAAGAAATAAGTAATTTTTTATTTAATATAGCAAACCAAATACTTTTTCTACCTCTTCACTTTTCCGATACTCCCAAGCTGCATAACTATTATTCTCTTATAGATAACAATGGAGATTGCCTGCCTACATACGAGACTTCTAACAAACAACCCATTGAAAGCACGGATAGTAAAGGATTCACTCACAAAATTTCGGGGACAATTTCATAGTCACGAAGACTTCAAAGAGCTGATAGAAGAACTCGTTGGATAATGCGAAAGAGCCGATTCCTACCTAATCATACTCATTTAGATGAAATAGTCGCGATCCGAGAAGGAAGAAAATAGCAGTATCCTCAAATCCGAGGAGCTGGAGTGGCAGTCTCTTAATTGCACTGAGGTCGAATAGTCGATCATGTTATGAAATCTACATCCTTAAAGAGAAATTTCGCGAATTGGAATGGCAAGTGATTCCTTGCGCACTCGCTCTGGACACTGGGTTTATCCCTATAAAAAAAACATGGTCTAGACGAATGAGAGATCTAATGCAATTTCTAACGGAACGACGTAAAGGATGGATAAGCATCGTGGGAGACTAGACGAAGAGATGGCACTTGTAAAATTAGAAATAAGAAATAAGACGAGTGCAGCAGAAGTGAAAAATGTTAAAGACATTCTAATAGGTTTAGCTCATGCACGGCATAGCGAAAAAATACTGGAAGCTGTATAGCTTTCTATTGAATCTATTATACTAAGGAAAGATTAGTTATCCGTAATCGCTTGAAAACTTGTATTCTTATTACCATTAAATGCTTTACTGTATAAGAGAAAAAATATATATATATA